>NC_062531.1:1946902-1954402 GCF_022655615.1 Tachysurus fulvidraco
AGAGAGAGAGAGACAGAGAGAGAGAGAGAGAGAGAGAGAGAGCGCACGAGAGAGAGAGCTTGACTGAAAGAGTCTGAGTGATTTATTCCTAAATATCCAAGCCATGTCCACTTCAGGCACATACTGAAACACGAGGATATAACACACACACACACACACACACACCCACACACACACACACACACACACACACACACACACACACAGAGGACATTTGCACAACAATCAGACGTGTGCTAATCAATGCCGAGCCGCACGTTTACAAGCAGCAGCATTTAATTAGTCTACACTTACCGTTTCCAATAAACACAAACTCCTGAAATGAACACATGTGGACTACATCATGGCTCCACTGGCTGTGTTGCAAACCACAACGCAACAATTTGCAGCATAATTACAATTGGGTTCCTCTAGAAACCCCGGCCGAGAGAGATGTGGAGAGCAGGACGGGGTTTCAAACCTCAGCAAGTGATGAGTTCAATACTGCATGAGAAAGAGGCTGGTGCTGGGAAACTATACAGGGCATTATGTGATCTGTTCTTACACACACACACACACACACACACACACACACACACACACACACACACACTCACAAACAAACAAACACACACTCACAAACACACACTCAAAGTATTTATTTTTTAATTTTATATAAATATGTGTGTATATATATATATATATTTCATACACACACACACACACACACACATATATAATATTATATATATTATATTATATATAAGAGGCACAGGGTGGGTTAGGGGGCATTGTAACATTCATTCATTCATTCATTCATTTTCTACTACCTCAGGTCACGGGGAGCCTGTGCCTGTCTCTGGCGTCATCGGGCATGATACACCCTGGACGGAGTGCCAACCCATCACAGGGCACACACACACTCTCATTCACTCACACACACACACTACGGACAATTTTCCAGAGATGCCAATCAACCTACCATGCATGTCTTTGGACCGGGGGAGGAAACCGGAGTACCCGGAGGAAACCCCCGAGGCACGGGGAGAACATGCAAACTCCACACACACAAGGCGGAGGTGGGAATCGAACCCTGACCCCGGAGATGTGAGACAAACGTGCTAACCACTAAGCCACCGTCCCCCCCCCCCCCCCCGCCATTGTAACATTGAGTTATCAATTCAATTTTAATGAAATGTTTTGTTTTATATGTTTATAAATGTTTTATCTCTATTCTGTTATTTGAATTATATATTTATAACTTATATAATAAAACCTATAGACTGAGAACTTAATTTTATCGCAAGTTAAAACTGCTTGCTAAAAAAGTCCTTCGTGATCAATAAAGCTGAACTCGTCTTCCCTCGAGCACTAATAAGAACATCAAGATTTGGGACACATCCCAGAGTCTGCATGGCAAACTTTTTCCCGTTACGGCTACCGACCGTCCGCGCTAACCCTCTTTAGCTTCTCTTATTACTAGCAGATGGTGTGGAGCGCCAATAATAAACAAAACAAACATGGAATTTTTCACTTGAATCCAATCTATCAAACCTACACACTCGGTGTAAATGTGATTATGAGGAAAGGCTTTTTTTTCAGAAAGCGTGTTTTCGTGCTTCTACACCACAAACTGCCTTCCTGCCAGGTGTGTAAGTCGACTACTCGATCCCCTCAGAGGCGTGATTTCTGCTGCAGGACGTAAATTGAGAATGCTGCTGCTGTGTGTGTGTGTGTGTGTGTGTGTGTGTGTTGTTAGCATAACGATCGACGAGGGGGCCCGAACTCTGCACAATCGCCTCACTTGGCTATTTCGGTTTAATCACTCTACCATGCAGGCAACACAAATTACAGCCGTCACTGCACCGAGTCGCTCTAATACACATCGACTACAGCTGGAAACATGAACGTAGCATACAGCCAAGATGGAAAGTCTCTAAAAGATTTAATTTATCTTACTCGTAAAATGTCCTCTCACCAGTTTCACTTTCACTGCAAGAAGGAGGCTGGAACTGTCAAAAAATACCAGGAACTATTTTCCTTTTGTTCTGGAGTCAATGTTGAGCTCTGTAAGCTAACATTAGCAACAGATTTTTTGAAATCCTTTATAAATATGGAATAAAATCCTGTCTGTTTAGCTCATGTTAGCTAGCTAGATCTAGCTGTTAGGATTAAGAACATTTATGACTATACAGTAAGTACTTTTACAAATCCTGTCAGGGTGCCTCAGGTTAGCAAGCTAGCATTAGCAGTGATGATTACAAGTAAATTTCTCTCGGTTAAGCTCACGGGGCTAACAAATCTGAGGGGAAAAAGTGTAGATACATGCTAATGCTAATATGTTCACCTACTCAGAGACACAATTTCCATATAAACTCTGTTAAAAACTGATATAAGCTTCTCCTCCTCACACACGGTCCTCCAGCACTACTGGCAAACTCTGCTTACTGTGTGCGGCTGTGTGTGTGTGTGTGTGTGTGTGTGTGTGTGTGTGTGTGTGTGTGTGTGTGTGTGTGTGCACGCGGTGAGTGCAGACCTCAGTGTGTCAGCACTAAAGAGATTAACTAGGAGACTGTGGGAATAGTGTGTTTGGTGGTACAACTAGAGCTGCACAACACACACACACACACACACAGACACACACACACACAAAATATTCCTGTCACATGGGAACTGCTAAATGCTAAATGTTTCCTAATAACAATCATTAAGCTTTTTTTTTTTTATTTATATCTGACCACTTTTAGTTCATCTTTTAGAATTACATCATTTTGAAGTATAATAATTAGCCTAATGCTAACTAGCTAGTGTACTAGCGAGCTTTGGGAGTTTGTCGATGTTTAGCTAGCTTCTGTTAGAAAGAGAAAGAGTGTTCAGCTTTATTGTTCATGTTCACTGTTCTTGTGTATTGATTCTGGAGGGGAAAAAAAAAGAAGAGAGAGAGAGAGAGAGAGAGAGAGAGAGAGAGAGAGAGAGAGAGAGAGAGAGAGAGAGAGAGAGAGAGAGACTGATACAAAGAGAAAAAGACAGAGAATTAAACGAGTCTTTGGCCTGCTTCACAACACCACAGGTCTTTTTCGCTCTTATTTTCCATGTTAGAAAGAAAACGAGTTACTTCTTCTAATTTCATTTGTTTTCAGGACATTAACGTAAAACACACCTTCCTGCACATGGTGTGTGTTATAAAAAGCAGTCAGACATGAAATTAAAATCCACAACACACTAAAAGGAGAGGAGAATAAAGGAGAGGAGAGGATAATAAAGGAGAGGAGAATAAAGGAGAGGAGAGGATAATAAAGGAGAGGAGAATAAAGGAGAGGAGAGGATAATAAAGGAGAGGAGAAAGGAGATTAGAAGATAATAAAGGAGAGGAGAAGAGAGGAGAGGAGAAAAGAGGAGAATAAAGAAGAGGAGAGGAGAAGAGAGGAGAATAAAGGAGAATAGAGGATAATAAAGGAGAGGAGAATAAAAGAGAAGAAGAGAGGAGAATAAAGGAGAGGAGAATAAAGGAGAAGAGAGTAGAATAAAGGAGAGGAGAATAAAGGAGAGGAGAGGAGAGGAGAGAAGAGGAGAATAAAGGAGAATAGAGGATAATAAAGGAAAGGAGAATAAAGGAGAGGAGAATAAAAGAGGAGAAGAGGGGAGAATAAAGGAGAGGAGAATAAAGGAGAGGAGAATAAAAGAGGAGAAGAGAGGAGAATAAAGGAGAGGAGAATAAAGGAGAGGAGAGTAGAATAAAGGAGAAGAGAATAAAGGAGAGGAGAGGAGAGGAGAGAAGAGGAGAATAAAGGAGAATAGAGGATAATAAAGGAGAGGAGAATAAAGGAGAGGAGAAGAGAGGAGAATAAAGGAGAGGAGAGAATAATAAAGGAGAAGAGAGGAGAGGAGAGGAGAAAAGAGGAGAGGAGAGAAGAGGAGAATAAATGAGAATAGAGGATAATAAAGGAGAGTAGAGGAGAATAAAGGAGAGGAGAAGAGAGGAGAATAAAGGAGAGGAGAGGAGAATAAAGGAGAGGAGAAGAGAGGAAAAGAGAGGAGAGAAGAGGAGAGGAGATTAGAGAAGAAGAGAGTAGAGGGGAATAAAGGAGAGGAGAGGAGAAGAGAATAAAGGAGATGAGAGGAGATGAGAAGAGAATAAAGGAGAGGAGAGGAGATGAGAAGAGAATAAACGAGAGGAGAGTAGAAGACAGGAGAATAAAGGAGAGGAGAAGACAGGAGACGCTGCTTCCTCCCCCCAGACGCTGCTTCCTCCCCCCAGACGCTGCTTCCTCCCCCCAGACGCTGCTTCCTCCCCCCAGACGCTGCTTCCTCCCCCAGACGCTGCTTCCTCCCCCCAGACGCTGCTTACTCCCCCAGACGCTGCTTCCTCCCCCCAGACGCTGCTTCCCCCCCGAGACGCTGCTTCCTCCCCTGAGACGCTGCTTCCTCCCCCCAGACGCTGCTTCCTCCCCCCAGACGCTGCTTCCTCCCCCCAGACGCTGCTTCCTCCCCCAGACGCTGCTTCCTCCCCCCCATACGCTGCTTCCACCCCCAGACGCTGCTTCCTCCCCCCAGACGCTGCTTCCCCCCCGAGACGCTGCTTCCTCCCCTGAGACGCTGCTTCCTCCCCCCAGACGCTGCTTCCTCCCCCAGACGCTGCTTCCTCCCTTCAGACGCTGCTTCCTCCCACCCGACGCTGCGTCCTCGCACCAGACGCTGCTTCCTCCCCCCAGACGCTGCTTCCTCCCCCCCAGACGCTGCTTCCTCCCTTCAGACGCTGCTTCCTCCCCCCAGACGCTGCTTCCTCCCTCCAGACGCTGCTTCCTCCCCCCAGACGCTGCTTCCTCCCTCCAGACGCTGCTTCCTCCCCCCCAGACGCTGCTTCCTCCTCTCAGACGCTGCTTCCTCCCCCCAGACGCTGCTTCCTCCCCCCAGACGCTGCTTCCTCCCTCCAGCAGCTCGACACAGGACTTTTATTTACATTAAATTAAAGTATTTGAATTTTGAATCTTTTTTGGTTAATAATTAGTTCTTTTTAAAATAATACATTGTATTTTTTTATTAAAATAATATATCAAATTATTCTGATTTTAAAATGACAAACTTTATAAAAACAAATACTTCTAAAAAAATGTTTCAAATTTATTCTGTGCTTGAATTATAAAATTGGGTGGAACGTAAATACTGAAACTGTGGTGCTGATATCAGTCCTTATTAATACTGTACATCACACACCTGTACGTGTGGAACACAGATTAGATTAGATTAGTTTAGATTAGATTTCTACCAGTATGACAATGTTATACGAAATTTCAGACAAACCTGCACACACACACACACACACACACACACACACACACATACACACACACACACACACAAACACACACACGCATACACATAATACACAAACACATGCATACACACACTAACAAACACACACTAAAACAGACACAGGTCGCTGTTCATGACTCAGTGATCGATCTGCTGCAGTAAAACACCCCTTATCATCTCTCTCCCTCACACACACACACACACACGCACACACACAGCGAGAGCAGTGAGGAACGGTGGTGGATGAGGTGTGAGACAGGAAAGTGAGGAGATCAGAACACACTGATCCCCTGTGACGCTACACACTCTGTGTTTCAGCGGCTCTTCTGACCGTGTTGTTGTGTTACGTAACACCTCCGCCGACTGTGTTACTGCGTTTCTCACAAGACCAAACAAGGACGATCGCTACGGCTTCACTCGGTCAGGTCCGATCATCTGTGTCTGATAAAGTCTGATAAAGTCCTCCCACAAACACTGACACTGGAGACTCCATTGTGGTCGACTGTGCTGTACATTAGCTTTGTCTCAATAGGTTAGCTTTTACTCGCTAGGTTAGCATCAACATGTTAGCTTAGTCAGGATAGATCCCTGAGGGAAATTGTTTAGCGCTAGGCTAGCTTTTTTGTATGTTAGCTTATTCGCAATAAATCCCTGAGGGAAGTGTCTTAGCATTGTGCTAGCTTTGTGCTGCTAGAATGGTTTATGCTAGTTTAGCACACCAGATTAGCTTGCGCTGACTCACTGGATTAGGCATTCTCCCTGTTAGGTTAGTTTAAAGCTGCATTATTGGTTAAAGCAAATCCTAATCCCACATTACCCTCATTAATCCCCGCCCACTTTAGACCATGTGACCATGACATATTCAGAATATGTTGATAACCAACAGAATAACACATTTAGCGTTTGATTTCATTTGCACCGTACGATTTTGATGGTTATTTGTTTTAGCGTTTTTCTGATTAATGATGCAATCTGAGAACTTTATATGGGTTAAACACATTTATAACAAATTTATAACACTGCTATAAAGCACGATTAGCAGCTAGCTCGCATGTCAGGCTGCTGTGTTTAAAGAAAACCGTCAGCTTTTGTGCTGTTGTTTTTCATTCATTCATTCATTCATCTTCTACCGCTTATCCGAACTTCTCGGGTCACGGGAACCCTGTGCCTATCTCAGGCGTCATCGGGCATCGAGGCAGGATACACCCTGGACGGAGTGCCAACCCATCACAGGGCACACACACACTCTCATTCACTCACACACTCACACACTACGGACAATTTTCCAGAGATGCCAATCAACCTACGATGCATGTCTTTGGACCGGGGGAGGAAACCAGAGTACCCGGAGGAAACCCCCGAGGCACGGGGAGAACATGTAAACTCCACACACACAAGGCGGAGGCGGGAATCGAACCCCCGACCCTGGAGGTGTGAGGCGAACGTGCTAACCGCTAAGCCACCGTGCCCCCTGCTATTGTTTTAGCTTTTTTTAATGATTATAATCTGAACTTTAGTAGGTGTTGATCCGGCGCTGTTTATTTTACTGTGTGTTTGTGGGTAATTGTGGTAAAGACCATAAAGCCATAAATGTCACCGTACCGTCACAGTCGCCCAGCTGCGAGGTGTTCCCGTGATCCACGTCCTGCTCGAAGGGAAGCCTGGAAGAAAAGAAAAACAGACCACACATGAACACGACACATTTCAGTTTTACAGCCACGCGGTTATGAGAAAGAGTTTTGTTTCGTTCCGTTCTCGCAGCCGCGTGCTGATAATTAGCGATATCGGAAATCAGAAAGAAACGGTGACGAAGAGAACACGAAGGGAATAACGAGTCGAGAAGTTTCACAGGAACACGGCGACAGTCGCACTCTCACTGAGAAACATCGCAGATCCTTTAATCACACACCTGCATCGCTCCTTAACGAGGAGCGACGAGCACCGACTCTCTGTTACAGCCCGAGGTGAAGTGACAGAGTGCTGAAACCTAATGAATGGAGGTGAAACCATTAGCGCATTAATATCACGTGCTGACGGAGATAACGACGCAGGGACGAGTGCCGTCTCCGACCGAGAGCTTGCCAAAAGATAGAGAACGACTACTAGTTAGAATAATGGATGAATCAATCAAATAAATGATAAGCAAATCAAATCAGAAAGAAGTGACTCAGAGTCAAAGAATTGAGGAATCGGATGAAAAACACCTTA
>NC_062531.1:1956902-1966902 GCF_022655615.1 Tachysurus fulvidraco
CATTACTCTGTTACTCCAACATTACTCTGTTACTCTGAGCTAACTCCAACATTACTCTGTCACTCCAACATTACTCTGTCACTCCAACATTACTCTGTCACTCCAACATTACTCTGTCACTCCAACATTACTCTGTCACTCCAACATTACTCTGTTACTCCAACATTACTCTGTTACTCCAACATTACTCTGTTACTCTGAGCTAACTCCAACATTACTCTGTTACTCCAACATTACTCTGTTACTCCAACATTACTCTGTTACTCCAACATTACTCTGTTACTCCAACATTACTCTGTCACTCCAACATTACTCTGTTACTCCAACATAACTCTGTTACTCCAACATTACTCTGTTACTACTCAAAATTACTCTGGTACTCCAACATTACTCTGTCACTCAACATTACTCTGTCCATCCAACATTACTCTGTCACTCCAACTTACTTACTCTGTTACTACTATTACTCCACATTACTCTGTTTATTTACTCTCCCACATTACTCTGTCACTCTCCACATTACCTCTGTTACTCCAACATTACTCTGTTACTCCAACATACTCTGTTACTCCAACATTACTGTTTAACTCCAACATTACTCTGTTACTCCAACATTACTCTGTTACTCCAACATTACTCTGTTACTCCAACATTACTCTGTTACTCCAACATTACTCTGTTACTCCAACATTACTCTGTCACTCCAACATTACTCTGTTACTCCAACATTACTCTGTTACTCCAACATTACTCTGTTACTCCAACATTACTCTGTCACTCCAACATTACTCTGTTACTCCAACATTACTCTGTTACTCTGAGCTAAATCCAACATTACTCTGTTACTCCAACATTACTCTGTTACTCCAACATTACTCTGTTACTCCAACATTACTCTGTTACTCCAACATTACTCTGTCACTCCAACATTACTCTGTTACTCCAACATTACTCTGTTACTCCAACATTACTCTGTTACTCCAACATTACTCTGTTACTCCAACATTACTCTGTTACTCCAACATTACTCTGTTACTCCAACATTACTCTGTTACTCCAACATTACTCTGTTACTCCAACATTACTCTGTTACTCCAACATTACTCTGTTACTCCAACATTACTCTGTTACTCTGAGCTAACTCCAACATTACTCTGTTACTCCAACATTACTCTGTTACTCCAACATTACTCTGTTACTCCAACATTACTCTGTTACTCCAACATTACTCTGTTACTCCAACATTACTCTGTTACTCCAACATTACTCTGTCACTCCAACATTACTCTGTTACTCCAACATTACTCTGTTACTCCAACATTACTCTGTTACTCCAACATTACTCTGTCACTCCAACATTACTCTGTCACTCCAACATTACTCTGTTACTCCAACATTACTCTGTTACTCCAACATTACTCTGTTACTCCAACATTACTCTGTTACTCCAACATTACTCTGTTACTCCAACATTACTCTGTTACTCCAACATTACTCTGTTACTCCAACATTACTCTGTTACTCTAACATTACTCTGTTACTCCAACATTACTCTGTTACTCCAACATTACTCTGTTACTCCAACATTACTCTGTTACTCCAACATTACTCTGTTACTCCAACATTACTCTGTCACTCCAACATTACTCTGTTACTCTAACATTACTCTGTTACTCCAACATTACTCTGTTACTCCAACATTACTCTGTTACTCTGAGCTAACTCCAACATTACTCTGTTACTCCAACATTACTCTGTTACTCCAACATTACTCTGTTACTCCAACATTACTCTGTTACTCCAACATTACTCTGTTACTCCAACATTACTCTGTTACTCAACTACTCGTACTCCAACATTACTCTGTTACTCCAACATTACTCTGTTACTCCAACATTACTCTGTTACTCCAACATTACTCTGTTACTCCAACATTACTCTGTTACTCCAACATTACTCTGTTACTCCAACATTACTCTGTTACTCCAACATTACTCTGTCACTCCAACATTACTCTGTCACTCCAACATTACTCTGTCACTCCAACATTACTCTGTTACTCTAACATTACTCTGTCACTCCAACATTACTCTGTTACTCTAACATTACTCTGTTACTCCAACATTACTCTGTTACTCCAACATTACTCTGTTACTCTGAGCTAACTCCAACATTACTCTGTTACTCCAACATTACTCTGTTACTCTGAGCTTACTCCAACATTACTCTGTTACTCCAACATTACTCTGTTACTCCAACATTACTCTGTTACTCCAACATTACTCTGTTACTCCAACATTACTCTGTTACTCCAACATTACTCTGTTACTCCAACATTACTCTGTCACTCCAACATTACTCTGTCACTCCAACATTACTCTGTCACTCCAACATTACTCTGTTACTCTAACATTACTCTGTTACTCCAACATTACTCTGTTACTCTGAGCTAACTCCAACATTACTCTGTTACTCCAACATTACTCTGTTACTCTGAGCTTACTCCAACATTACTCTGTTACTCCAACATTACTCTGTTACTCCAACATTACTCTGTTACTCCAACATTACTCTGTTACTCCAACATTACTCTGTTACTCCAACATTACTCTGTTACTCCAACATTACTCTGTTACTCCAACATTACTCTGTTACTCCAACATTACTCTGTACTCCAACATTACTCTGTCACTCCAACATTACTCTGTTCACTCCAACATTACTCTGTACTCCAACATTACTCTGTTACTCCAACATTACTCTGTTACTCTAACATTACTCTGTTCACTCCAACATTACTCTGTTACTCCAAGTTTATTCTGTTACTCCTTCATTACTCTGTTACTCCTACATTACTCTGTTACTCCATAATTACTCTGTCACTCCAACATTACTCTGTCACTCCAACATTACTCTGTTACTCCAACATTACTCTGTTACTCCAACATTACTCTGTTACTCCAACATTACTCTGTTACTCCAACATTACTCTGTCACTCCAACATTACTCTGTCACTCCAACATTACTCTGTTACTCCAACATTACTCTGTTACTCCAACATTACTCTGTTACTCCAACATTACTCTGTTACTCCAACATTACCCTGTTACTCCAACATTACTCTGTTACTCCAACATTACTCTGTTACTCCAACATTACTCTGTCACTCCAACATTACTCTGTTACTCCAACATTACTCTGTCACTCCAACATTACTCTGTCACTCCAACATTACTCTGTTACTCCAACATTACTCTGTTACTCCAACATTACTCTGTTACTCCAACATTACTCTGTCACTCCAACATTACTCTGTTACTCCAACATTACTCTGTTACTCTGAGCTAACTCCAACATTACTCTGTCACTCCAACATTACTCTGTTACTCCAACATTACTCTGTTACTCTGAGCTAACTCCAACATTACTCTGTTACTCCAACATTACTCTGTTACTCCAACATTACTCTGTTACTCCAACATTACTCTGTTACTCCAACATTACTCTGTCACTCCAACATTACTCTGTTACTCCAACATTACTCTGTTACTCCAACATTACTCTGTTACTCCAACATTACTCTGTTACTCCAACATTACTCTGTTACTCCAACATTACTCTGTTACTCTGAGCTAAATCCAACATTACTCTGTCACTCCAACATTACTCTGTCACTCCAACATTACTCTGTTACTCCAACATTACTCTGTTACTCCAACATTACTCTGTTACTCCAACATTACTCTGTTACTCCAACATTACTCTGTTACTCCAACATTACTCTGTCACTCCAACATTACTCTGTTACTCTGAGCTAACTCCAACATTACTCTGTCACTCCAACATTACTCTGTTACTCCAACATTACCCTGTTACTCCAACATTACTCTGTCACTCCAACATTACTCTGTTACTCTAACATTACTCTGTTACTCTAACATTACTCTGTCACTCCAACATTACTCTGTTACTCTAACATTACTCTGTTACTCCAACATTACTCTGTCACTCCAACATTACTCTGTTACTCCAACATTACTCTGTTACTCCAACATTACTCTGAGCTAACTCCAACATTACTCTGTTACTCCAACATTACTCTGTTACTCCAACATTACTCTGTTACTCCAACATTACTCTGTTACTCCAACATTACTCTGTTACTCCAACATCACTCTGTTACTCCAACATTACTCTGTCACTCCAACATTACTCTGTTACTCTAACATTACTCTGTCACTCCAACATTACTCTGTCACTCCAACATTACTCTGTTACTCTAACATTACTCTGTTACTCCAACATTACTCTGTCACTCCAACATTACTCTGTTACTCCAACATTACTCTGTTACTCCAACATTACTCTGTTACTCTGAGCTAAATCCAACATTACTCTGTTACTCTAACATTACTCTGTTCTCTAAAAGATAGAAAAGTGTGCAAAAAGATAGATAGAGAGACAGGAGAAACAGAGTTCAAAAGAAACAGGCTATAGATAGATAGATAGATAGATAGATAGATAGATAGATAGATAGATAGATAGATAGATAGATAGATAGATAGAAACATACATTTACACAAACACACACACACACACACACACACACACACACACACACACACACACACACACACACACACACACACACGGAGAACTGCTGCTTGTGCACATTTCCACAAAACCCTGACTGCTGTGTTTAAATGCACACGTGAAGGACAAATCATCAGCGTTGACACTCATAAGCAGCAAGGGACGCACACACTCTTTACAGAATTACATGGTGTGTGAGTGCGTATGAGTGTGTGTGTGTGTGTGTGAGAGTGTGTGTGAGTATGTGTGTGAGTGTGTGTGTGGGTGGGTGTGTGAGAGTGTACGTGTGTGTGTGTGTGTGTGTGTGTGTGTGTGTGTAGGTGGGTGTGTGAGAGTGTATGTGTGTGTGTGTGTGTGTGTGTATGTGTGTGTGTGTGTGTGTGATATCGCTGCTGTGCTACTGTGGATTTCTGTAAAGCAGTACATTACACACAACGACCTGCAAAATCCCAGTACACATTTAACGAGTTCTCTCTCACTCACTCACTCACTCACTCACACACACACACACACACACACACACACACACACACACACACACACACACACTGTGAGCCTATTTACCTCTTCTCAGTCTGTGAACTCAGTAAATCTGACTCTCAGCAGGAATTTTATTG
This sequence comes from Tachysurus fulvidraco, assembly GCF_022655615.1. Taxonomy (NCBI): domain Eukaryota; kingdom Metazoa; phylum Chordata; class Actinopteri; order Siluriformes; family Bagridae; genus Tachysurus; species Tachysurus fulvidraco. The sequence continues at coordinate 1,962,114 of NC_062531.1, forward strand.
CTTTACTGCACCGAGCACAAGGCGGCACTTCATCCAGAAACTTCTGTCAGCATTCTGACGACAACTAGAAACTGATTAAAAAGTATGATATGTATAATGATATACATAATATGTGGTTGATTCATTTCCTCCTTCAGCAGGACATGAAGTGTTACAGTTTTAAGGTTCTGAAGCGACTTGCAATTGAGGGGGATAGTTTTAAGGCGGGGCCTAATAGTCTAATTAGAATGTTTAATTGACATCCTCACTCACAGATCTGCTACTAGTCAAGTCCCTATGTAACAACTACATACTATAACAATATAGAAAAAATCTGATGATCACATGATTAATTTTGCAGATTTACCTGGTTCCTGGTCGGAGGAAGGAGCAGGTGCTGCCTTTAGTCCAGCCGCAGTACGGGTCTCTGGAGGCGATGCAGTTTCTGTGAAGTGAAAAAATTACCAAGTGAAATAAGATTTAATCATGAAAAAAAAAACATATAACCCACTGATACTGCAGTTTTGTACACTGACACTGTCTGTGTGCTCACAGCTTGTGACGCAACAAGACAAGTGCTTGCATTTAGCCAATCAGACGAGAGTCTTGTGAAGGGGAAGATGATTCGTCATATAACTGACCCGTAGTGTGTGTGTGTGTGTGTGTGTGTGTGTGTGTGTGTGTGTGTGTGTGTGTGAGTCTCACTTCATGCAGCGGGAGTAGAGATGGCAGCGAGCTACTGGGACTCGGATCACACAGGATGGGAAAGCCAGCAACAGCGTGTGACTGACTGAGTCCAGAGAGAGAGACAGGAGCTGCCAGGCCTGAGGAGAGTCTGAAGCACACCTGTAAAATGACACACACACACACACACAGACACACACACACACAAAGACACACACGCACACACACACACAATGTATGCTTACCACTATGAGCATACAGTGTAGGAGGATTCTTCCCTCTCATTCTGTATTATTTTACACATGGTACAGTCTGTAAAAAATCTGTTTTCTTAAGCCACTAAAATCCCAACAGAACTTTCCCCATTGTTCCCCCCAGATGTTCCCCAGTACATGACATGATGTAATGTGAATTGTCGTGATGTGACATGGTGAGATGACGTAAGGTGAAGACGTGATATATGATGTGATGCTAGGTGACGTGATGATGTGATGATGTGCTTTGACATGATATGATGGGATGCTACTGTAGGTGACTTGATGACATGATATGATGCGATGCTAGGTGATGCGATGACATGATATGATGCGATGCTAGGTGATGTGATGACGTGACATGATGCAATGCTGTGTGACGTGATGAAGTGACATGATGCAATGCTGTGACATGATATGATGCACTGCTAGGTGACGTGATGATATGATGCGATGCTAGGTGACGTGATGACATGATATGATGCGATGCTAGGTGACGTGATGTCATGATATTATGCAATGTGACATGCGGACATGACATGATGCGTTGCTAGGTGACGTGATGATATGATGCGATGCTAGGTGACATTATGACATGATATGATGCGATGCTAGGTGACGTGATGTCATGATATGCGATGCTGTGTGACATGCTGACATGACATGATGCGTTGCTAGGTGACGTGATGATATGATGCGATGCTAGGTGACGTGATGACATGATATGCGATGCTGTGTGACATGCTGACATGACATGATGCGTTGCTGGGTGACGTGATACGATGCGATGCTAGATGACGTGATGACATGATATGATGTGATGCTAGGTGACGTGATGCCATGATATTATGCAATGTGACATGCTGACATGACATGATGCGTTGCTAGGTGACGTGATGATATGATGCGATGCTAGGTGACGTTATGACATGATATGATGCGATGCTAGGTGACGTGATGTCATGATATTATGCGATGCTGTGTGACATGCTGACATGACATGATGCTTTGCTAGGTGACGTGATGACGTGATATGATGCGATGCTGTGACATGATGATGTGACATGATGCAATACTATGTGACGTGTTCTGTACAAGATGCAGCAGTCGTCCAGGTCAGAATTGAACATGGTGTTATTGTGGGATTCTGGAGTACGAATGTTCAGAAAAAGGGAGTTAGCCTAATATGCTATTACGTTTTATACACAGCACTAAACGGATAAAAAATAATCTATGTGTCCTTCTTCACTTAATAAAACGAGTAACCCTCGGTAAAAGCTGTAGCGTAAGAGTAAAAAAAAAACGCTTTAGAACATCCTGCTAGAAAATAAATAAATAAATAAAATAGAAATGTTCTCAAATAATGTAGTGCACTTGGGACCTTCAACATTATGACCCCAGTTAAATCTCACACATTTCTCCCAAAAATAAAATGATACCGGAACAGCTTTCTAAACATACTCAAAACACACACACACACACACACACACACACACACACACACACACACACACACACACACACACACACACACACACACACCGGTTCTGCAGTCAGAGGTTTGTTTATCTAGCAGCATGATGGCATGGTGCTCATGCTAATGAGATCAGAGAGATCGTTAAGGATGTCGTACAGCTGAAGAGCGAATCACAGAAATAAAAGAGAAGAAAGGGATTCGAGAAAAACGACACTTTACACTCATTAGGGGAGGAAAAAAGATAAAAGAGAAGAAAAAAGTTCATACACAGAGAGAGAGATAGAGAGAGAGAGAGAGAGAGAGAGAGAGAGAGAGAGAGAGATATGCAGGAACTTCAATGCTATAAATATTAGAGAGAGAGAAGAACGTCTCAGTATTCGTCTATGACCTAAAAGACCAGACTTTAGTGATACACTGAAAACAGTCTGAAGATTTAAGCAAGATTAAAAAAGTAACATTTTAGCCATGTTAAAAAAACATGCTAGCATGCTACCATAACATCTGGTTAGCATGCTAGCATAACATCTGGCTAGTGAGCTAGTGAGCATCTGAGCTAACAGACCGCACTGGTTCCAGAGGTCGACTTTACGCTGTGTAGCTTTTTTTGCGTTTCATTAATAAACACAGCTGAACTGAAGTGACACAAAAACACAACAAACAATAAAACAGGCGAAATTTAGATAAAATCAACGTTTATTGTTTGACTTTTTAGCCCTTAGTCATGTCTTGTCTTGTCTTATGAAGTACCAGAGTTTCATTTATTTCAGTCTACGGCATCAATAAAAGCTTCTTGACTTGATTTTAGACCGAAAGTAAAACCAGGCTAAAACTCAAAGAAAACTAAAAGCAGAAATAAAAAAATCTAAATCTAAGATCCAGCTGTGGCTCCTTTCGGAGACTTTAAAAACCACCCCTCGGTTGGCTGTATAAACATTAAGATCATGTTGTGTTATTTTCTTTTCCTGCAGCACTCCTGCTAACCTCCTGCTTGTGTAACAGCGTTTATCAGGAGCTCGATGAAACCGAGACAGCGCCGGTTTTAAATAAACACCCCGCGGACTAATCTTACTCCCGCTTTTCTCTATTAGTGAGAGAAATTCGGGAGCAGAAAAAAAAAGAGTGAAGGAAAACTCTGGAAGTGCTGAAGAGCTGAGCGATGATACCAATTAAAGCTGAGTTGTGAGTCGCACTCGGCACTTTCAGCCTCATTAACACTCGCAGCAGGACCGGCGGCCGCTCGGTTCCTCCGAGACGCCGTGAAGCCGCTTTATTTCCTTCACTCCGCCCTGATTAGCCCAAGTCTGGCTGAGTGCTGTCTCTCTCACGCTGGAGCTCATCACTAATTTATACCGGGTTGGCGGAGGAGCGGCTTCGTGGCTCAGCTGCGTGTCACGATGGAGAAACTTCAGAAGGTTTGTGGATTATTAGCCGATTTTGTTTAGGTATCCGAGCACCAACAGGGCTAAAGCTAACTCACCCACTCAGTCACTCACTCACTTTCTACCGCTTATCCGAACTTCTCGGGTCACGGGCATCGAGGCAGGATACACCCTGGACAAAGTGCCAACCCATCACAGGGCACACACACACTCTCATTCACTCACACACTCACACACTACGGACAATTTTCCAGAGATGCCAATCAACCTACCATGCATGTCTTTGGACCGGGGGAGGAAACTGGAGTACCCGGAGGAAACCCCCGAGGCACGGGGAGAACATGCAAACTCCACACACACAAGGCGGAGGCGGGAATCGAACCCCCAACCCTGGAGGTGTGAGGCGAACGTGCTAACCACTAAGCCACCTTTCCCCTTCCGCTAAAGCTAACGTCTTGTTTATTATTTGTCAAACCTTCACTAAACTAGCAGGCATCAGGTTCTGGTTTCATCAGCATTTTGTAAATTTAAACCAAACACGAGATCAGCATGATGTCGGCATATCATAATGACCTCGTCATGACACCATAATGATGTCGGCATGACGTTTTGCCATTATTTAGTATTTATGAATTACTAAACAACTAAACTAAAAAAAAAAAACAATAAATAAACTAAAAAAAAAAAAGTACCTTAAAATAAAAGGTTAATTCGATTCATTCTAAAATTTGCTCAGATGGAAGTCAACTGATCCAAAGAATTTTTGGTATCTTGTTTTCTTTTCATTCTTTCCTTGTCCTGTAAAATAAACTAGTGGTAAAAGAATGATGAATGAGCGAGACCGAAGTACGTGATCGAAAGAGATCGTTAGCAAAACCCAGAGTGTGATAGCGGGAAAATAAATACACAGAAGAGCAGGTCAGTGAGACAGAAATAGTGTGGGAGAAAAGTTGAGAAAGATTCGCAGACTAAACAGTTTAGGAACCAAAGTGTAATTAGCACGGCTGCTATGCTAG
>NC_062531.1:1971902-1979402 GCF_022655615.1 Tachysurus fulvidraco
AGAGAAGAGGAGAGAGAGAGAGAGGGAGAGAGAGAGAGAGAGGGAGAGAGAGAGAGACAAAGAGATTTTTTCTGTTCTTCTTGTGATTATCTTGGGCTCAAAACATTAAGAGACGAACAGAGGGAGCAAAGAAAAAACAGGGAAAACAAAACAGAGGAGAAAAATACCCTGGACGGAGTGCCAACCCATCACAGGGCACACACACACACACACACACACACACTCACACACACACACACACACACACACACACACACTCATTCACTCACACACACACACACACACACACACACACACACACTCATTCACTCACACACACACACACACACACACACACACACACACACACACACACACACACACACTACGGACAATTTTCCAGAGATGCCAATCAACCTACCATGCATGTCTTTGGACCGGGGGAGGAAACCGGAGTACCCGGAGGAAACCCCCGAGGCACGGGGAGAACATGCAAACTCCACACACACAAGGCGGAGGCGGGAATCGATCCTCCGACCCTGGTGTTGTGAGGCGAACGTGCTAACCACTAAGCCACCATGAAACCCCCCACCCCCCGGGGAAAATTAGAAAGAGAAAATTTATTTATATCCTGTTCATTTTTGGTGTATAGCATGTATATGTGTGTATGGTATGTGTGTGATTGGGGTGCATGTGTATAATGTGTGTGTGTGTGTGTGTGTGTGTGTGTGTGTGTGTGTGTGTATAGTGTGTGTTACCTGTTAGCGGGAGGGAGATCACAGCAAGGATGATGTCTCTCCCCTCCAGGTGTGGGACGTATTTCTCTGTGTGTGTGTGTGTGTGTGTGTGTGTGTGTGTGTGTGTGTGTTTGGTGTTACCTGTTGGCGGGGGTAGAGAACACAGCGAGGATGACGTCTCTCCCCTGGAGCCGTAGGACGTATCTCTCTCTCTCTGTGTGTGTGTGTGTGTGTGTGTGTGTGTGTGTGTGTGTGTGTGTGTGTGTGTGTGTGTGTGTTTGGTGTTACCTGTTGGCGGGGGTAGAGAACACAGCGAGGATGACGTCTCTCCCCTGGAGCCGTAGGACGTATCTCTCTCTCTCTGTGTGTGTGTGTGTGTGTGTGTGTGTGTGTGTGTGTGTGTGTATGTGTGTGTGTGTGTGTGTGTTTGGTGTTACCTGTTGGCGGGGGTAGAGAACACAGCGAGGATGACGTCTCTCCCCTGGAGCCGTAGGACGTATCTCTCTCTCTCTGTGTGTGTGTGTGGTGTGTGTGTGTGTGTTTGGTGTTACCTGTTGGCGGGGGTAGAGAACACAGCCAGGATGACGTCTCTCCCCTGGAGCTGTAGGACGTATCTCTCTCTCTCTGTGTGTGTGTGTGTGGTGTGTGTGTGTGTGTGTGTGTGTGTGTGTGTGTGTGTGTGTGTGTGTGTGTGTGTGTGTGTGTGTTTGGTGTTACCTGTTGGCGGGGGTAGAGAACACAGCCAGGATGACGTCTCTCCCCTGGAGCTGCAGGACCGAGCTGGTGGAGTGAAGCAGGTTGAAGTAGAAGTGCGAGTCTCCGGGGATGGAGCAGTTCAGTCGAGCTTTTAGGAAAGAAGTCCACTGTTTTTCTAACACACGCTGAGACCCGCCCACATCACTCTTACACACACGCGCCACACGTGATACCACCACCTAATACACACACACACACACACACACACACACACACACACACACACACACACACACACACACACACACACACACACACAATGACATCGCTTCAGAGATGTCCCACAGCATTACATGTAACTGTACGGGGTTAAAAAGTACACTAAATAATACATAGCGATTCTGTCTCTCTCTCTCTCTTTCTGTCTCTCTCACTCTCTGTCTTTCTGTCTCTCTCACTCTCTCTCTTTCTGTCTCTCTCTCTCTTTCTGTCTGTCTCTCTCACTCTCTCTCTCTATCTGTCTGTCTCTCCTTCTCTCTCTCTGTGTCTCTTTCTGTCTCCCTCTCTTTGTCTCTCTCTCTTTGTGTCTTTTTGTCTCTCTGTCTGTCTCTCTCTCTTAGTCTCTCTGTCTGTCTGTCTTTCTGTCTGTCTCTATCTCTTTTGTCTCCTTCTGTCTCTCTCTCTCTGTCTCTCTCTCTGTCTCTATCTCTGTGTCTTGTTCTGTCTCTGTCTCTCTTTCTGTCTCTCTCTTTCTCACCTTCTCCAGGTAGTTGAACTCCATGGCTATCTCACGGAAGAAGAAGTAGATGTGTTCTCTCCACTCCACAGCACTGACAAAGTAGGGTTCTGCAACACACACACACACACACACACACACACACAGACACACACACACACACACACACACACACACACACACACACACACACACACACACACACACACACACACACACACACACACACACACAGAAAGTGGCATTGAAGAGCTGATGGCTTCCATACAGGGTTGTAAAACAGAACCCTTTTACACGAATCAACACACACACACCCACACACACACCCACACACACACCCACACACACACCCACACACACACACACACACACACACACACACACACACACACACACACACACACACACCTCTGAACCATTTGGAGTCGTGTTTGATGGTGCGCAGTGTCTGAGTGTTGCCTAAACTCCTGTAGATCACTGCATCAATTGCCAAGAAGTCAGTCACTGTTGCAGTAAAGAGGCTTCCACCTACACACAGACACACACAGACACACACACACACACACACACACACACACACAGACACACACACACACACACACACACACACACACACACACACACACACACACACACACACACACACACACAGACACAGACACAGACACACACACACACAGACACACACACACACACACACACACACAGACACATACACAGACACAGACACACAGACACAGAAACACACACACAGACACACACACACACACAGACACACACACACACACACACAGACACACACACACACAGACACACACACACACACACACACACACACACACACACACACACACACAGACACACACACAGACACACACACACAGACACACACAGACACACACACACAGACACACAGACACACAGACACACACACACAGACACACACACACACACAGACACACACACAGACACAGACACACAGACACACACAGACACACACACAGACACACACACACAGACACACACACACAGACACACAGACACACACACAGACACACAGACACACACACACAGACACAGACACACAGACACAGACACACAGACACACACACACAGACACACACACACAGACACACACACACACACAGACACAGACACACACACACACACACACACACACACACACACAGACACACACACAGACACACACACACAGACACACACAGACACAGACACACAGACACAGACACACAGACACAGACACACAGACACACACACACACACACACACACACACACACACAGACACAGACACACACACACAGACACACACAGACACATACGTTAGTACAAGTTTATATAGACATCTTACACACTCTTTCACACAGCCGCTCCTCCGTCTTCTTCACTCCTCTTCTCTATTTCCTCCTTTCTCTCCTTTACTTTTTCTTCTCCTCCTGCCATCTTTGTTTCCATTCCTTGCCTTTCATCCCTTATTCTTTTCTATTCCTCTGTATTTTCCTTTCTTTTTAATCTTATCTCTTCCCCATCCCTCCTTCCACCTACTGTTCATTTCACACCTTCCTTCTTTTCTTCTCCTCCCTTTTATGTTTCACTCTTTAGTTTGACCCTCGTTACATTTCTTCTTAACTCCTTCGACCTTTTCCTCTTCTCTCCTTTCTTCCTTTCCTTTCTTTTTCTTCACCTCCCCCCCTTTTCTCATTATTTCTCTTCTCTTCTTGTTTTTCTTTCTATTCCTACTGGCTGCTCTTCATCTTCATCATCCTCTCGTCTCTTCTGTTTTTCTTTCATTCTTCCCCCGCTGCTCTTCATTCCTTTCTGTCTTTTTCATGTCATATTTAGTCCCTTTCCTCATTCTCTCCTTTATTTTCATTCCCCCCCACCTCTGTTTCTTCTCATTTATTCTTTGACTCTCTTTCTCATCTCTTCTATTCATCTCTCTCTTTGTCCTTTTATCTTTTCTTTTCTTTTTGTCTTTCGTTTCTTATACTCTTCATAAAATAAAACATCCTAAACATATCACAGCATATTTCATTTCTTTATAGTCTGTATATGTGTGTGTGTGTGTGTGTGTGTGTGTGTGTGTGTGCACGTGTGTGAGTGTGTTTAAGTGTGCGTATATCTGAGTGTGTGTGTGAGTGTGTATGTATGTCTGTGTGTGTGTGCATGTGTGTGAGTGTGTTTAAGTGTGCGTATATCTGAGTTTGTCTTTGAGTGTGTGTGTTTGAGTGTGTGTGTGTGTATGTGTGTGTAAGAGTGTGTGTTTGAGTGTGTGTGTGTGTGTTTGTGTGTGAGTGTATGTATGTCTGTGTGCATGTGTGTCTGTGTGTGTTTGATTGTGTGAGTGTGTAAGATGTGTGTGTGTCAGTGTGTGTGTTTGAGTTTGTGTTTGAGTGTGTGTGTGTGAGTGTGTGATTGTGTGTGTGTGTGTGTTTAAGTGTGTGTGTTTGAGTGTGTGTGGGTGGGTGTTTGAGTCTGTGTGTTTGAGTGTGTGTGTAAGTGTGTGTTTGAGTGTGTGTTTGAGTGTGTGTGTGGGTGTGTGTGATTGTGTGTGTGTTTAAGTGTGTGTGTGTGTCTGTGTGTGTTTGTATTTGTTTAGGTGTGTGTGAGTGTGTGTGAGTTTGAGTGTGTGTGTGTGTGTGTGTGTGTGTGTGTGTGTGTGTGTGTGTGTGTGCGATTGTGTTTGTGTCTCATTATTATTATGATTATTATTAATTATTACCTGCGAACAGAGCGACATTGGCGTGTTTGGGGTCGTAAGGACATCGCGCCATTCCACTGACTGTCTCACCCATCATCTCCAGATTGTCTGCCTGCACACACACACACACACACACACACACACACACACACACACACACACACACACACAGAGATTATTGTATAATTCATGAGAAGTCACAGCAAGATTCTGCTTCTGTGCGTGAGGACGACTGACACTGAACACAAACTCCATACTGCTATAAGGAAGGGGGTGAGAGGGGGTGGGGGGTGCAAGAGAAATGGTGAAAGTGATACAGACAAAAAATAAAGAGAGAGAGAGAGAGAGAGAGAGAGAGAGAGAGAGAGAGAGAGAGAGAGAGAATTATCACACCTTAATCAACAGGTGTAGTGTTTCATTACCAGACTGCAGTGAAACTGTGTGTGTGAGAATGAGAGAGAGACAGAGAGAAAGAAAGAGAGACAGAGAGAAAGAGACAGAGAGAAAGAGACAGAGAGAAAGAGAGAGAGAGAGAGTATAAAGAGCAGTAGCCTGGATTAACAGTTACATTAGTGTTTAATACATCTATTGATCAGATTTTGTCTGATTTTTGCTTTCACTGTGTGTGTGTGTGTGTGTGTGTGTGTGTGTGTGTGTGTGTGTGTGTGTGTGTGTGTGTGTGTGTGTGTGTGTAAGTGTGTGTGTGTGTGTGTGTGAGTGTGTGTATGTGTGAGTGTGTGTATGTGTGTGTGTGTGTGTGTGTGTGTGTGTGTGTGTGTGTGTGTGTGTGTGTGTGTGTGTATGTGTGTATGTAGCAGCAGGGGATGATGGGATATGGCGGCACTCTGGTGTGTGGAAGATGAAAGTCGACACGGCAGGAGACTGTGTGAGCAATCGCAGCGTTTATTTATGAGACCGGAGCTATCCGGAGGCAAACACACAAACACACACACACACACACACACACACACACACACACACACACACACACACACACACACACACACACACTTACTGTGTAGTTTGCGCACAGAGGGTTGAAGGCGTTGGTGCCACAGACGAACAGACCGCCTTGTCGACTCAGCAGGACTTTAATATAGTTACGACATTCGTCCTGAAAAAACACCACAAAAACAACACAACTGATGATGATGATGATGATGATGTCACTCTACACACAGACATGTGCCATTTTTCATTCTGTTTGCATTTGTGAGAGATTAATGATCCTATAGAGGAGAGAGAGAGAGAGAGAGAGAGAGAGAGAGAGAGAGAGAGAGAGAGAGAGAGAGAGAGAGAGAGAGAGAGAATTATGTGAATATTAAAAGACAAGGTGGGATTTCTGAACACAAATGTCTGGCCCCATGTGAATGGTCGTGTGTGTGTGTGTGTGTGTGTGTGTGTGTGTGTGTGTGTGTGTGTGTGTGTGTGTGTGTGTGTGTGTGTGTGTGTGTGAGGATTCCATTACTCTGGCCATAAAGTTAAGTGAGTGCTGTGTTTCCACTGGCTATAAATCTCTGCTGTAACTGAGTCTATACACACTATACACACTATACACACTATACACACTCAAACACACTCATACACACTTCACACACTCCAAACACACTACACACACACACACACACACACACTCCATACACACTTCACACACTCATACACACTTCACACACTCCATACACACTATACACACTCATATACACTTGACACACACTCCACAAGTCTCTTCAGTGCCTACTCTTGATGTACAAATCGGAGGACAAACAGAAGAAAAATAAATCCTTCACCTCCTTTTTCCACTCATTCATCAATATATTTTGGTTGCTATAGTAACGGAAAGTAAAATAGTACCTAAAAAAAGCTGCAACCTGCAACATAATTAAAGATCAAGCTCCAATTCTGAAAAGATTCACGCTGGTATTTGGTGCTAATAAAGTTTAAGGTGTGTGTGTTTGTATGTGTGTAAGTGTGTGTTAAATATCACAGTCACCTCTTTGTGTTACAGCTTTAAATAGTTTTTCTTTTAAAACACAGATGAATTAACTGTGTGTGTGTTTGTGTGTGTGTGTGTGTGTGTGTGTGTGTGTGTGTGTGTGTGTGTGTGTGAGAGAGAGAGAGCGAGAGAGACAAAGTGAGAGAGAGAGACTCTATTCTTTGTTAGACACAGTAAAAGAGGTGTGGTCTCTGTGTCAGTCTCAGCGATGGAGGCGTGGCCTCTTTACATGTCACTATCAGTGAAGAAGGCATGGCCTCTATACCTGTCACTATCAGTGAAGAAGGCGTGGCCTCTATACCTGTCACTATCAGTGAAGAAGGCGTGGCCTCTATACCTGTCACTATCAGTGAAGAAGGCGTGGCCTCTATACCTGTCACTATCAGTGAAGAAGGCGTGGCCTCTATACCTGTCACTATCAGTGAAGAAGGCGTGGCCTCTATAACTGTCACTATCAGTGAAGAAGGCGTGGCCTCTATACCTGTCACTATCAGTGAAGAAGGTGTGGCCTCTATAACTGTTACTATCAGTGAAGGAGGCGAGGCCTCTATACCTGTCACTATCAGTGAAGAAGGCGTGGCCTCTATAACTGTCACTATCAGTGAATGAGGCTTGGCCCCTATAACTGTCACTAACAG
>NC_062531.1:1987762-1990262 GCF_022655615.1 Tachysurus fulvidraco
AGATAACTAGCACACTGAAACTCATACAGGAGACCCAAAATGAAACAAGGACTACAGAAAAATTTATAGGTACTCTCGCTATCTGATCGATAACTATACAAGAGTGATAGCACTATATTTAGGGAGACACCCTCAAGGACTATGTGGCAGATGAGCAGCACTCTATGTCTCCTTTTATCTAATTATTCTTTCTATGTTGTAACTTTCCATCATTTTTCTCCTCTATCCTACATTTCCTCTCCTCTTCTCCTTCTTTTCCCGCCAGCATTCTTCTCATTCCGTTATCCATTTCCCATATTCATGTATTGCACCACTTTTTCTTCCCTTCCCTTTCCTCTCCTTTCTTTTTCTCCGTCACATTCACATCAGTTTTCCTCTCCTCTTCTTCTCTCTCTTCCCTTTTTCTCGCACAAGTTTTATTTCTCTTCCTTTTCCCTCTTGTATGTTTTCACCAGTTCCTTTCTCCCCCTTACTTTTCTTTAACCACCGCCTATTTCTCTCCCTCTTTCTTTCACCCTTTATCCTTTCCTCCCTCTGTCTGTCAGGTTTCTCTTCCGTTTCTGCTGTTTCTCCTCCTTTCCTCGCCTCCTTTTCTCTCCGTCTGACCCCGGGGAGACTTTGCTTCGTTGTTGGCTCTCTTTCCAGTCCACAAACCTCGATGAACGACAAAGGATGCCTCAGTGGAGATTTGAATTTGAAACAGGGTCGAAACCCAACACACGCGCGCGCGCACACACACACACACACACACACACACACACACACACACACACACACACACACACACACAGCCTGAAAGAACAGCCTTAAATTGGGCAAAGCAATCGCGATTTTTCAGTTGCATGTCAGCAGTAATGTGTGTGCGTGTGTGTGCGTGTGTGCGTGTGTGTGTGTGTGTGTGTGTGTGTGTGTGAGAGTGTTAAAGGGAGAGAAAGAGCAACATGGGACAGGTGTCTGACAGAACAAGTAAATGTGTGTGTCTGTATGTGTGTGACATCATGACAACAAATGTGCACAGACACTTCAACACAACCCATGTACAGCTGAATCACACACACACACACACACACACACACACACACACACACACACACACACACACACACAATTTCGGCTCAACAATGACTGACAGCTGTTTAACAGGGGAAGGCAAAATACCCCCTAACACACACACACACACACACACACACACACACACACACACACACACACACACACACACACACAAATTTCAGCTCAACAATGACTGACAGCTGTTTAACTGGGGAGGGCAAAATACCCCCATAACACACACACACACACACACACACACACACACACACACACACACACACACACACAAAGTTTTCCACACAGTTTTGATGTGAATCTTGTCATTAAATTAACAGCGAATTAACACACTGATAATAACATTACCACAGCAATGAGTTAACACACTCAGTGCTGAATTAACACCGTATTGAATTAACACACTCAGTGCTGAATTAACACCATACTCAGTTAACACACTCAGTGCTGAATTAACACCATACTCAGTTAACACACTCAGTGCTGAATTAACACCATATTGAATTAACACCATACTCAGTTAACACACTCAGTGCTGAATTAACACCGTGTTGAGTTATCACCATACTCAGTTAACACACTCATTGCCAAATTAACACCGGACTGAATTAACACACTTAGTACTGAATTAACACCAAACTGAGTTAACATATTCAGCGTTGCATTAACACAATACTGGATAAAAACGCTGTGTTTGATTAACACCGTACTGAATGCACACACTTAGTGTTGAATTAAAACAGTGCCGAATACAAAACCTGTTCAATTAACACCGTATTGAATTGACACACTCAGTCTCGAATTATCACAGTACCGAATTAACACAGTGATTAATAAACCCTATTCAGCTACACATTCCTCAGTGAACTAAAACACCACACGGATCACTGTAATTAACACTTTAATCAACACAGGATGTTAATTACACTGTAGTATTAACACTGTACCAAGTTCCAACTTCACACGTGATGCGTTTAATTCCATCACCGTTCCATTAACACCGCACTAAAGTGCCAAATACTAAAGTATTTAATTAACACTGCGTTAAATTAATAAAACACTCGGCTGCTGAATGAAAGCACTGAATTCAGCTGGAACCGAAGACCCCTGAATGAACACACTGAGCCATGTGGAAGTGTTGAATTAACACCGTACAGAATTAATGATGCATCAACAGCCAACCGAATTAACGCATTAATTGGCTCGGGACATTATTTCATTAACATAGTAATTAGTGCTGAATTCAGTCACTTCGTTAATGTGTTAAGTACTACATTAACGCATTCATCGTGTTTATTATCATCTTCACCGCAAAACCCGCGTCCGCACCGGATCACCGCACGCGCAGCACACTATCGGGACTGGGTGTTAATTCAACACTTCACCGTAAGACCTTGTGTGGGAACGACTAAGCGCGCGCGCACTCACCGTA
>NC_062531.1:1995262-2017762 GCF_022655615.1 Tachysurus fulvidraco
AGGCTGATTATAGACACAATTAAAAATTGTCTATGACTGACCTCGAGCCTAAAACTACGTCTAAGAGGAACTGGGCAGTTTTCTGGGCCAGAAAGAAAAGTAACAACATCAGCCTGAATTTCAGAGCAGTCTGATGTGTCATTGTTACAAATGGTTCACACACACACACACACACACACACACACACACACACACACACACACACACACACATACACACAAACTTAGAAGTAACAAACCGCACCTTTAATGTTATTACTGCTAGTGCGAGCACATTATTGTTGTTTATTATTAAAGCTATAGACAAGATATCAGTGTATGTCATAAAGGTAGAATATTTCCTGTGATTTACTGAAACGAGCAACATTTCTCTGCTGGAATATAAATATAAATGCAAAAAACACTCATTTCCGTGGTGCAATAACAAATAAACGAGCTCTGGGGTCGAGCGAGTTTGTTTTCTTTTCTTTCTTTTTTTTATTATTTTTTATTTTAACTTTATAGGTGTAGATTAAGAAGAGACGCGTTTGTGAGGAGCGGAAGCGGAGGGCGAGAGCATGAACACGACGTCTCGCTGCTATGTTTACGACAACAAATCTCGAGCCAGAACCTTCCTTCACTTACTCACACATTTCTAAGTTCTATTTCATAAACACATGCACAAATCAGATCAACACAAACACACACACACACACACACACACACACACCTCAGCTTTGGAGAATGCACAGGTAATTATGCATTTATTCATCACTTGGCAGGGTGAGAAAACACCGTGTGCACAGGTGCGAGAGTAAACAGCAGAGCGGGAAGATTAACCATCAATCACACACTGCATCTCTGTGCATCTGTGTGAGTGCGTGTTTGAGAGAGACAGAGAGAGAGACAGAGAGAGAGAGAGAGAGAGAGAGAGAGAGAGAGAGAGAGAGGATAGAACACAGAGAGAAGAGAAATTCAGTTCTGGATTCTGATTGGTCGCAGCTCTGACAGTTGTGAACGAGCTCGTTTTAATAGCTTACGTTTCCATAGCAACACCTCGTTCACAAAAAAAAGCAGTCGTTTATGGCGTATAAGTACCAGAGTTATGGAAGGAGTCTCCAATTACAGTTCAAGTCAGTCTCAAGCCTTCAGGATGGAGAAGTTAATTAATTAATTAATTAATTAATTATTTTAAGGCTGGTGAGTGGTGAGGTCATTAAATGTGTAGTAACGCAGTGACGCCGCTTCATCACACCTGACCATCCATGATTAGTTTACTATAGTAACATCACGCAGCGTGTTTGTGGATAAAAATCTAGAGCACAAGCAACAATTCACAAATGTTTACTATTATGTGTGTGTCAATAATGAATAGCTGTGGTTGTGTGTGTGTTGGGGGCTGAGCAACGCAGGGGTTCTGGAAAGCAGTAAAACACGAAGAAGTAAACAAGCAAAATCTTCTTTATTGCAATGTTTTATTAACTCTTAAGCCTGCCAAGTGATCTCATTATCTCATTTTTCCTTATTTGTGTGTTTTATACACTTTTTTTTCTCTTTAATGATTCAGGGTTTATGTCACGTTACTCGTCTGTTCTCGTCCTCTAACGGACACTGACTGCGCACCGTAAAACACAACCCTGTAATTTGTATTCGAACGAGTTGGTTGGGTGGGGGTGTGGGGGTGTGGGGGGTGTTGGAAGTGTTTCGAATTGTTTTTTTTCCGACTCGTCCTCCACAGACAATTCTAAAGCCGGTTTAAATTTCAGAGCACTTTCTGACGCTCCTTTATAAATTTGTCAGCTTTTGTCATCTTTTTTTTAATACACAGCAAAATATAAAAAGTGGGCATCGTTTCGGCTGAGCCGGGCATGAGAACATGACATTAGCGCCACGCTGAGAGCGACTTTCAGACATTAACGAGCTTCAGATATTTTAGGAACCAGCAGTTAAGCAGACTTGACTTTAATTCTGCCTACTTTTACTCGTTTGTACTGTAAGTACAGTCCAACAGGAGAGGACGTCTACGACCAAATACACTGTAAGAACGGTCTCGGATAACAATTAACAACCTTGTCTGATGTCATTCCAGTTAAAGATGTGTTTAGATCCAGTTCAGATCCTTAATCTTCTGTTTAGATCGATTTGTGAACTCGTATCGATGGAACTGAGGGACCATGTTTACATGTGTAATGTAGACCTTTGTGTTAATGTTATTTACATGAATGTATAATGTAGTGTAGTGTAGCATAGTAATAGTGTATTAAAAATAGCATTGTATATTAAATATACAGTGCTATAGCATATGAATAGTGCAGTAGAGTATATTATAATGTAGTATACTATAGTATAAATGTATACCATAGACTAGTGTACATTATATGCACAGTAGTGCAGACATCATATATGTCTAGTGCATTATACTACACATAAAGTGATTATTAACATGTGTATTACACATCTTATAACTCCAGTACTCCACATCATATTATACACTACTACACTATATCATACCTAGTGTATACTTGTTCCATGCTACACTGTTATGTATATGTACTTTTTACTAAACTATTGTGTACTTTACTGTAGTGTTGTAACCTATACCATACCATACCATACCATACCATACCATACCATACCATAGTATACTATGTTGCATAATACTACTGTATAATGTGCTCTGCTATTAATATACCATGCTACACAATACTATGCTTCACTAGACTACTCTACACTATACTACACAACTCTATACTATACTATACTGCACAGTACTATACTATGTTATACTATATTTCACGACATTAATATACACTATACTATACTATACTATACCATACTACACTATACTGCACTATACTATACTACTCTATACTATGCTACATTACTCTACACTATAGTATACTATACTGCACTGTACTATACCGCATTATACTATACTATGCTATACTATACTTCCCAACATTACTCTACACTATACTATACCACACTATACTATTCTACTCTATACTATGCTACATTACTCTACACTATACTACACTACACTATTCTACTCTACACTATACTATACTGCACTATACTATACTACTCTACACTACACTGTACTATACTACACTGCACTATATTGCATTATACTTTACTATACTATACTATGCTATACTTCCCTACATTACTCTACACTATACTACACGATACTGTACTATACTATACTGCACTATACTACTCTAAACTATACCACATTATACTATACTATGCTATACTTCCCTACATTACTCTACACTACACTATATTATACCATACTAAACTATACTGCAATATACTATACCGCACTACTCTATACTATACTACAATGCACTATACTACTCTATACTATACTACAATGCACTATACTACTCTATACTATACTTTACTACTAGACATTATACTATATTCTACTATACTACACCATACTATACTACTCTATACTATACTAGACTGCACTATACTATACTACTACACATTGTACTATACTATACTATACTATACTGTACTACTATACATTGTACTATACTCTGCTATACTATACTACACCATACTATACTATACTATACTGTGTTGCAAAATACTATAATGTGTTCTTCTATTACTATACCATGCCACAATATGTTGTACTATTGTGTACTTTACTGTAGTGTATACTATATTACACTATGTAAAAAAAACTGTAATTCACTCTACTATAAATGTACCATGCTACATTATACTGTACTGTTGTGGTACCATTACCATACTATACTATGTTGCACAATACTACAATGTGCTCTAAAATTACTATAACATGTTACATCATGCTGTACCATTGTACTAAAATTACCATACTATACTATATTATAATATACTATAATACTTTACGTTGCACAACACTATGATGTGCTCTTCTATTTCTATAACATGCTATAACATGCTGTACTATGGCATACTTTACTGTAGTGCTATATACTACACTACACTGTACAATACTACACTGTAGTATGCTGTATAGTGCAGTATAGTATAGTGCAGTGTAGTATAGTGCAGTATAGTATAGTGCAGTGTAGTGTAGTATAGTGCAGTATAGTATAGTGCAGTGTAGTATAGTATAGTGCAGTATAGTGCAGTATAGTATAGTACAGTATAGTGCAGTATAGTGTAGTATAGTATAGTGCAGTATAGTGTAGTATAGTATAGCACAGTATAGTATAGTACAGTATAGTGTAGTGCAGTATAGTGTAGTATAGTATAGTGTAGTATAGTATAGCGCAGTATAGTATAGTACAGTATAGTATAGTGCAGTATAGTGTAGTATAGTGCAGTATAGCACAGTATAGTATAGTACAGTATAGTGTAGTGCAGTATAGTGTAGTATAGTATAGTGTAGTATAGTATAGTGTAGTATAGTATAGCGCAGTATAGTATAGTACAGTATAGTATAGTGCAGTATAGCATAGTACAGTATAGTATAGTGCAGTATAGTGCAGTATAGTGCAGTATAGTGTAGTGCAGTGCAGTATAGTGTAGTATAGTATAGTGTAGTATAGTATAGTGTAGTATAGTATAGTGTAGTATAGTATAGTGTAGTATAGTATAGTGTAGTATAGTATAGTGTAGTATAGTATAGCGCAGTATAGTATAGTACAGTATAGTATAGTGCAGTATAGCATAGTACAGTATAGTATAGTGCAGTATAGTATTGTGCAGTATAGTGCAGTATAGTGCAGTATAGTGTAGTGCAGTGCAGTATAGTGTAGTATAGTGCAGTATAGTGTAGTATAGTATAGCACAGTATAGTATAGTGCAGTATAGTGTAGTATAGTGCAGTATAGTGTAGTATAGTATAGCACAGTATAGTATAGTACAGTATAGTATAGTGCAGTATAGTGTAGTATAGTACAGCACAGTATAGTATAGCACAGTATAGTACAGTATAGTATAGTGCAGTATAGTGTAGTATAGTATAGCACAGTATAGTATAGTACAGTATAGTGTAGTGCAGTATAGTATAGTGCAGTATAGTGTAGTATAGTGCAGTATAGTGTAGTATAGTATAGTGTAGTATAGTATAGTATAGCGCAGTATAGTATAGTACAGTACAGTATAGTGCAGTATAGCATAGTACAGTATAGTATAGTGCAGTATAGTGCAGTATAGTGTAGTATAGTACAGTATAGTATAGTGCAGTATAGTGTAGTATTGTGCAGTATAGTGTAGTATAGTATAGAGCAGTATAGTGTAGTATGGTATAGTATAGTATAGTGTAGTATAGTATAGTGTAGTATAGTATAGCGCAGTATAGTATTGTGCAGTATAGTGCAGTATAGTGTAGTGCAGTGTAGTATAGTATAGTGCAGTATAGTGTAGTATAGTACAGTATAGTATAGTGCAGTATAGTGTAGTATTGTGCAGTATAGTATAGAGCAGTATAGTGTAGTATGGTATAGTATAGTATAGTGCAGTATAGTGTAGTATTGTGCAGTATAGTGTAGTATAGTATAGAGCAGTATAGTGTAGTATGGTATAGTATAATGCAGTATAGTATAGTGTAGTATAGTATAGTGCAGTATAATGTAGTATAGTATAGTGCAGTATAGTATAGTGCAGTATAATGTAGTATAGTATAGTGCAGTATAGTATAGTATAGTGTAGTATAGTGCAGTATAATGTAGTATAGTATAGTGCAGTATAGTATAGTGTAGTATAGTATAGTGCAGTATAATGTAGTATAGTATAGTGCAGTATAGTATAGTGTAGTATAGTATAGTGCAGTATAATGTAGTATAGTATAATGCAGTATAGTGTAGTATAGTATAGTGCAGTATAATGCAGTATAGTATAGTGCAGTATAATGTAGTATAGTATAGTATAGTGCAGTATAGCATAGTACAGTATAGTATAGTGCATAATAATAATATAATATAATATAATAATAATAATATAAGTGTATAATAAGTGTGTAATACACATGTTATTACCACGCCTGTGAACAAGCTGTTGCTATAGAAACGATAACGTAGTAGAGCGAGCACATGAATATAAACACTACTGTGCTACTACTACACTACTATAGCTGCTGCTATAGAAACCGAATCAACACTTTCTGACCAATCAGAATGCAGCATTGGGAATATTTCTAATATTTAAGTTGCTAAGTTATTTGGAGAAAGTGATGGTTTGGCTTGAAATTTTCCTTCAGGCGACGTCGACCACGTCCGTCGGCCGCTTCATCACACACATGCGGCAGTAACACGGCCTCTCGCCATGTCCTGTAAAACACGACACAATTTTACTGGAAAATAAAACTCGGAATCCAGCAGCATCCAGGTGGGATTTTTATTTTATTTATTTATTTTTCTTCCAAATATACAAACACATAAAAATCGAAATATTTACCTCATAACAGAACCGAGCTGATCTGCAATCTGGACGACACACAAAGCCAAAAAAAAAAAGCCTTCAGGTAAACGATTCTCTCTGCTGAGGCTCAGCCAAAACTCACAAACTCACAATTATTTCCACATGAGCCACATTTCCAACTGGAGTTTCATTCCAAGGTCAAGCTACGATATGTTAATGATTTATGACTTGGTGCCAGAGATGTGGCTCACGTTTCAGCGTTTCATTACTGATACAGAACTGTTGCAGAAGGGAAATGTTTTCCTACATTAATTGAGAGTCCAGAGGTTACATTCAGGATTCAGGAGTTTCATTACTGCTCACGGATTTGAAGAATATTCAGCTTGCTGGAACGAGGGCACGCATCCGGTGGACAACGTGAAGAGGCGCGTGACGGTTACCGCCGAGAACACCGGTGCTTACCCACAATGCCGTGTTTTATTCCTTGTCCATCACGGCAAAGATTTAAATTTCTATTATTCATTCATTTTCTACCGCTTATCCGAACTTCTCGGGTCACGGGGAGCCTGTGCCTATCTCAGGCGTCATCGGGCATGGAGGCAGGATACACCCTGGACGGAGTGCCAACCCATCACAGGG
This sequence comes from Tachysurus fulvidraco, assembly GCF_022655615.1. Classification (NCBI taxonomy): domain Eukaryota; kingdom Metazoa; phylum Chordata; class Actinopteri; order Siluriformes; family Bagridae; genus Tachysurus; species Tachysurus fulvidraco. The sequence continues at coordinate 2,002,246 of NC_062531.1, forward strand.
CACAAACACACTCTCATTCACTCACACACACACACACACACACTACGGACAATTTTCCAGAGATGCCAATCAACCTACCATGCATGTCTTTGGACCGGGGGAGGAAACCGGAGTACCCGGAGGAAACCCCCGAGGCACGGGGAGAACATGAAAACTCCACACACACAAGGTGGAGCCGGGAATCGTACCCTCGACCCTGGAGGTGTGAGGCGAACGTGCTGACCACTGAGCCACCGTGCCCCCCCCCCAAATTTCTATTAATCAAAGCATAAATAAATCCATGTCACGTGACAACCGTGTATTTTAAATAGACATCTTTCCCTCTATCGTTTCATTATAAGTGAGTGAACAGATTTATTTTTTCCCCCTCAGTGAAGGAAGCGTCGCTTCAGATACAACAGAAAGAAAATCGTCTGGTTCTAAACACATCTCTGTGAACCGGAGCGTGTTGTAGACACGTAGGTTAGAGCGAGCGCAGGAACGACAAGCTAACGAGCCTCTCGGGATGTCTGCTCGCTAAAACACTGAGAAATCCTGTAATATTCTGCCATCAGAACGTCCTTTCTATGATTTAGACGTTTTTCTGGGGAGAATTGGGAGCAACAAAATAAAGCATTAACCTGCTCGCTTGCTCATTTTCCTCCTCCTAGATTTTTCCGACTGTCCGAGGTTGTACGAAGGTTCCAGCGTTTTTAACTCTTGACGTGTGTATGTGTGTGTGGATTCCAGTGATCCGCCCTCAGCGCCGCAGGCATCTGGCTGTCCTGCAGCTACGCCTCTGGCTCTCGTCAGCGTGCTGATGTCTTCTCCTAAAGCTGATGACTTTATTCTACAGCGCAGTGTGTCGCTCGTTTCCTCTCATTCCGCTGCTAAAGAACCTGCGTGACATAAAGAGCGTCAAAGTTTTCTTACCGCTTGAACTTGTAGCATCATGAGTGAGCAGGACACTCATGTGTATATATTTACACTATATATATTTTTCTCTTGTTCTATCTGTACATTCATTCATTCACTCATCTTCTACCGCTTATCTGAACTTCTCGGGTCACGGGGAGCCTGTGCCTATCTCAGGTGTCATCGGGCATCGAGGCAGGATACACCCTGGACGGAGTGCCAACCCATCACAGGACACACACACACTCTCATTCACTCACACACTCACACACTACGGACAATTTTCCAGAGATGCCAATCAACCTACCATGCATGTCTTTGGACCGGGGGAGGAAACCGGAGTACCCGGAGGAAACCCCCGAGGCACGGGGAGAACATGCAAACTCCACACACACAAGTCGGAGGCGGGAATCGAACCCCCGACCCTTGAGGTGTGAGGCGAACGTGCTAACCACTAAGCCACCGTGCCCCCCTGGTATCTGTATAGTTCGATTCTATTTTTATTCAAATCTTTTTTTTATTTTAAATTCTATTTTTATGACACAGACAGTGGAGAAAAACATCTCCCTGCACGGCGTACTTGTGCATGTGGTCAATAAAATCGGAATTTGAAACCAGGTCCAATCACGGTTCAGAGGAAAGAATAAAGATCCAGTCGCGTATCGTCTTGCTGGCGAGTCGATCGTTGACTGAACGCAGGGGAATCGTAAAGACTCATTTACAGTAAATGCTCAATGTGTCTTAGTTTGTTTTTCAGATGAAGTGTAGGATTAGCTAGCTAACTAGTCCATAGTGTGATCTGATCTCTCTCAAAATGATTCAAGGTGATATATTTGTGATTTGCTTGCGCGTGTGATCGACAGTCTGTATGCCCCTCCCACACCGAGAGCTCGGCCAATGACACGCCCTAGACTCACGAGCACGGATAAGCGCGGCGCGTAAAGCCGCTTCACGACGAAGTCCGTTGTTTATCCCGGTTGAAATATCGTGTCCTGAAATCGTGTCCTCGACTCCGCCGGTTTCTGATCGAATAAAGTCTCAGCTTTCAGTATGTATTTATTATTGGGAAATTCAGTCCATAAATATCGACGTGAAACCTTAAACCTAGAGGACGATGCGTTTGCGTCTGCGTTTATTCCCAGTGAGTCGCAGCTGAGAGGAAAAAGGAGCTGGGAATTTAATGGATCATGTGAACGTTCATCAGGCACTTTAACTTTGTGCTGAGAGACAACCACTGCTTTGTCTGTTTGTATGTAACAAAGCTGGATGTCCTCCAATGGCATGTGTGTGTGTGTGTGTGTGTGTGTGTGTGTGTGTGTGTGTGTGTGTGTGTGTGTGTGTGTGTGTGTGGGAAAGAGTTCCAGAAAGTTTGATGGAGTCAGTAAAAAAAACACACTAAAAGTCATTTCCCATCTGATATCCTGCAGAGGAAAGCTGTAAAGCGTTTATGGAGCTTCGATATTACTCACCGCTGAGACACACAACGGTGCTGAGCGACGACCCGAGACGTTCGACTTCTTCCAAAACTTTCCGGTAAACACACATCCTCCCACGGGGCTCGTGGGATCTGATGAAACAACCAGGAAACAAACGAAGGTCAAAGGTGACTGATGTCTGAGTGTAAACAGACTCGAGACAAATCTGAGACAAGACTTCTTAAAGAATCAACAGATTTTCAACGTCTACCGTTCGGTCCTCATTTTCTGCACTGTGAGCACTTCCTTTTATGGAGTTTTGTAGGCGTCACCTAATGCAAATTGGGCCACAGCGTGCACACGGTCTGGACTTTACAGTACTTTACTTATTAACATACGCACGTGTATACAAACGTGCCTTAAATCATTCATTCATTCATTCATCTTCTACCTCTAATCCGAACTTCTCGGGTCACAGGGAGCCTGTGCCTATCTCAGGCGTCATCGGGCATCGAGGCAGGATACACCCTGGACGGAGTGCCAACCCATCACAGGGCACACACACACTCTCATTCACACACACACTACGGACAATTTTCCAGAGATGCCAATCAACCTACCATGCATGTCTTTGGACCGGTGGAGGAAACCGGAGTACCCGGAGGAAACCCCCGAGGCACGGGGAGAACATGCAAACTCCACACACACGAGGCGGAGGCGGGAATCGAACCCCCAACCCTGGAGGTGTGAGGAGAGCATGCTAACCAATAACCCACCGTGCCCCCCTGCACTAACCAGCACTAACGAGACGTTTTAAACTCTAAATATTTTTCAGTTTAACTTTCACTTAAACAAACTTCAGTCATGTTTTGATCATCACTATATAAGACCGGACCGTAGCGTTACCTGAAGGATTGTGAGATTTATCGTTTATCCGTCTCAGCGCGAGTCTGTCTTTACGTGACGTCTCGCAAGTGCTAACAACACGACTCGGATCTAAACCGTAGATTTCTGGATTGTTGTACCGTCGCTGTAGCGAAACCTTCGCACATGTACGCGCAAATAAATGGCCGTGCACGACAACATACGAGCGCGAGGACGAGGGGCAGAAAGGCAGCGCTGCTGTCAGGGGGATCGGAGGAACGGAACATAAGAGACAGAGAAAAACGCAGCGTTTTGTTCGGTAATAAGCGGTTGTAGCGGGTACGGGATTGTGAACAGGAGGTGAAAGTACAGCGATAAACGGAAACGGAGCGATCAGTATCCGCAGGGGAGCGAGCGTTCGGCTGCCATCCGGCCCTAACCCTCAATTACACCACGTCCAGGCCAATGTGGAGCTCCATCTACTAACTCAATACAGAGAGCAAACAGGAACCAGATGATGCACAGAATCAGAGAACTATATTTACACACGGTACCTTGAACAAAAAAAAAAAGAACAAATCCTTCGATTTTCTGCACATTAGTCGAGCTTTCGGATCTAAAAACAAAACCGGATCTTGTCTAATTAAACACAACCATCAATTAGATCTGGGTCCATGTTTAATTGAGTAACTAGGGGGTGGGGAGCGGGTGGGGTGGGTGGGGGCATTACTTTTTCCCCACAGTTGGATCAGGTAATGGAGAACATTAATTTCTTCAGTAGATTAAAGAATCATTTGAAAATATTATATTTTGTGTTTATGCAAATCTGAGATAATGAAGTTTTACAAACAGGCAAAAATAAAGGGAAGGGGGCAAATACTTTTCCACAGCAACGTATACAGGGCAAGACTGTAATGACTTACTCTGATGTCATGTTTAATAGTGATGGGAGGCAGATGATTTCTATCACAGCATCACTCAAAACAGACAAACGGACAATGTTAGGGGGCCAAGCACCAAAGGCGAGTAGACATCGTGCTGTACGAGTTCTTCTTCTTCTTCCTCTTCTTCCTCTTCCTCTTCTTCTTCATACTACATTTATTACAGCGATGCAGGAAAGTCGTGGCCTAATGCTTAGAGAGTCTAACTCCTAACCCTAAGGTTGTAGGTTCAAGTCTCAGGCCGGCCATGGCTGAGGTGCCCTTGAGCAAGGCACCGAACCCCCCAACTGCTTAACTGCTCTGGGTGTGTGTTCACGGTGTGTGTGTGTGTGTTCACGGTGTGTGTGTGTGTGTGTTCACGGTGTGTGTGTGTTCACGGTGTGTGTGTGTGTGTTCACTGCGGTGTGTGTGTGTGTTCACTGCGGTGTGTGTGTGTGTTCACTGCGGTGTGTGTGTGTGTTCACTGCGGTGTGTGTGTGTGTTCACTGCGGTGTGTGTGTGTTCATTGCGGTGTGTGTGTGCGCATGTTCACTGCTGTGTGTGTGTGTTTTCACTGCGGTGTGTGTGTGTGTTCACTGCGGTGTGTGTGTGTGTTCACTGCGGTGTGTGTGTGTGTTCACTGCGGTGCGTGTGTGTTCACTGCGGTGCGTGTGTGTTCACTGCGGTGTGCGTGTGTGTTCACTGCGGTGTGCGTGTGTGTTCACTGCGGTGTGTGTGTGTGTTCACTGCGGTGTGTGTGTGTGTTCACTGCGGTGTGTGTGTGTGTGTTCACTGCGGTGTGTGTGTGTTCACTGCTGTGTGTGTGTGTGTGTGTTCACTGCGGTGTGTGTGTTCACTGCGGTGTGTGTGTTCACTGCGGTGTGTGTGTGTTCACTGCGGTGTGTGTGTGTTCACGGCTGTGTGCGTGTGTTCACTGCAGTGTGTGTGTTCAGTGCTGTGTGCGTGTTCACGGCTGTGTGTGTGTTCAGTGCTGTGTGCGTGTTCAGTGCTGTGTGCGTGTGTTCACGGCTGTGTGCGTGTTCAGTGCTGTGTGCGTGTTCAGTGCTGTGTGCGTGTGTTCACGGCTGTGTGCGTGTTCAGTGCTGTGTGCGTGTTCAGTGCTGTGTGCGTGTTCAGTGCTGTGTGCGTGTGTTCACGGCTGTGTGCGTGTTCAGTGCTGTGTGCGTGTTCAGTGCTGTGTGTGTGTGTTCACTGCAGTGTGTGTGTTCAGTGCTGTGTGCGTGTTCACGGCTGTGTGCGTGTTCACTGCAGTGTGTGTGTTCAGTGCTGTGTGCGTGTTCACGGCTGTGTGCGTGTTCAGTGCTGTGTGCGTGTTCAGTGCTGTGTGCGTGTTCAGTGCTGTGTGCGTGTGTTCACGGCTGTGTGCGTGTGTTCACGGCTGTGTGCGTGTTCACTGCTGTGTGCGTGTTCACGGCTGTGTGCGTGTTCACGGCTGTGTGCGTGTTCACGGCTGTGTGCGTGTTCACTGCTGTGTGCGTGTTCACTGCTGTGTGCGTGTTCATGGCTGTGTGTGTGTTCACGGTGTGTGTGTGTTCACTGCTGTGTGTGTGTTCACGGTGTGTGTGTGTGTTCACGGTGTGTGTGTGTTCATGGCTGTGCGTGTGTTCACGGTGTGCGTGTGTGTTCACTGCACATCTCTCTCTCTCTCTCTCTCTCTCTCTCTCACACACACACACACACACATCACACTCTCTCACACACACAGATCACACACATACATATCACACACATACATATACCACACATGCACACATCTCTCTCTCTCGTTCACACACACACACTCTCTCTCTCTCACACACACAGATCACACACACACACAGACACACACACACACAGATCACACACATACATCTCTCTCTCTCACACATCTCTCTCTCTCACACACACAGATCACACACACACACACACACACACACACACACACACTCACACAGATCACACACATACATCTCTCTCTCACACATCTCTCTCTCACACACACACACAGATCACACACATGCATACACACAGATCACACACATACATACACACAGATCACACACACACACACATCACACTCTCACACACAGATCACACACATACACACACTCACACACACAGATCACACACATACATACACACACAGATCACACACACATACATACACACACACACTCTCACACACACCACACACATCTCTCTCTCTCACACACACACCTGAAAACTAAATGCTCTCAAATCCACAAACTACATCATACACACCATGTCTTCAACCCGCTACAGCACGCGCGCACACAAACACACATTTCACACACACACACACATCACACCAACAGCTCAGGTGGTTTTTAAACACATTGAGATTAACTCACACAGAAAGTGAGATCATCACCTACCTCATGAATATAAAAAGGAGTCATGTATGTGATTCGACTCACCTTAAAGAGAAACTGACACATTTAGGTCATCATCGCACCCGGATTTGAATATGAATACAATATGTAAATGAGGTCACCGGATATCACTCCTCATCTGGAGTGTGTAAATGACATTAGCATCTGAAGTGTTCCTGTAGAGAGGCTTAAACATTGATCCTTCCTTCTTTACAAGTCTTTCTGCACTTCACACTCATTATTATTTAGCCTGAGTTTTCTATGAACGTGTCTGAAATGACCCTCGGTGTAAAAGCCCGGCATTAATTGATATTTACTTTGATATGAACAGAATCTCTGCTTTAAGACATAAAGAGCTGTTAGAACACACAAATGGAGCAAGAGCGCCCCCTACAGACAGACACATGGAACATCAACACATCACAAATGACATATTTATAGATTTACACACACACACACACACTCATTTTCTACCGCTTATCCGAACTTCTCGGGTCACGGGGAGCCTGTGGGGATCTCAGGCGTCATCGGGCATCGAGGCAGGATACACCCTGGACGGAGTGCCAACCCATCACAGGGCACAAACACACTCTCATTCACTCACACACACACTACGGACAATTTTCCAGAGCCGCCAATCAACCTACCATGCATGTCTTTGGACCGGGGGAGGAAACCGGAGTACCCGGAGGAAACCCCCGAGGCACGGGGAGAACATGCAAACTCCACACACACAAGGCGGAGGCGGGAATCGAACCCCAACCCTGGAGGTGTGAGGGGAACGTGCTAACCACTAAGCCACCGTGCGCCCCCTTATATTTACACACCTTAAAATAATAACAAAGTAACATTTATTTTCCGTCTCTGTGATGCAGGTTAAAAAAGGACGCGGCGTGACGGAGCAGAGAAACAGACACCAGCCTGAAGCTGCAACCTCTGACTGTTAGAGCGCGCTCACACTGGAGACTCCTTACACACACGTTTACGCCGCCGTCTAATCGGCTCGTCGTGTGGCGGCAGCATGAAGCATAAACTCCTGCAGGTGCAGCTCAAGAGCTTCAGGTGACTTTCACATCAAACATCAGAATGGGGGTGGGTGTGTGTGTGTGTGTGTGTGTGTGGGGGGGGGGGGTCTGATCTCTCTCTGTGCCTGTAACTGTGGTATGGTTGCTGGAATCAGATGTGCTGGGATGAGTGTCTCAATCACTGTTGAACATTTGGCTCATTTATAAGACTGAGCATTTGAGGCTTAAGGGCCTTTCTCAGGGGCCCAGGGACAGCTCTGTGGTCATGGGATTTGAACTCTCAACCTTTTGATCGGTGGTCCAGCATCTGAACACTGCAGAGTTTACACAGAAAAAAAAACATCCGGGATGGAAATCATCTGCTGTAAGACAAGAAGAGGAACCTGAAGCTCTAATGGGCGCGTGCACACACACACACACACGCACACACGCGCACACGCGCACACGCACCAGGACTGGAAAAAGTCCAGGTGAGTTTGTTCTAATCTTCATGATTACAGAACTGTATGAAGTGCAGAAACGTGTCCTCACACAAAACATCACCACAATCAGTTATTCCACACAGTTTTCCCGAATGTCTCTATGAACAAGCTGTTACCATAGAAACCATCCCATTAGACGTGTGTGTTTCTCTGATATTAGAGCCTACAGGCTGGACTGACCATCACAGGCTGCGTTTAGAAGCAGGAAAGAAGGCTGAGCGCCGGCATTGAGGTTAAGCATTTAAACACACACAGTTAAGCAACTGGAGATCTTAACACAGACTTAAATCACACATGTAGTCTTGTAAGGCACAGATGTGTGTGTGTGTGTGTGTAGTCTTCAGCTCCATCCGTGTGTGTGAAGCGTCTCAGCCTGCTGATTTTACAGTGTGTGACGAACAGACCGTTAAAACTGAAAAGATAACCGAGACATATGAGAGAGTCCATTGTGTGGTCTGAGGCACGCACACACACACACTCACAGACACACACACAGACAGACACAGACACACAGAGACAAACACACAGACACACACACACTCCCTGACTAAAGTCTTCCATCCAAGTTGCAGGAACAACAAATAAGTTGACTTGTAGTTGATTATTTGGAATCAGAGGTGACATATAAAAGGTAAACAGCTCCAGATTCACTTATTATTATATCTAAATAAAAGCTTACCTTAATTTTTAATTAGACAGAAATTGGACAGAAAGGTCAGACTTTGCTTAGACAAATGTACAGTACAGAATAAAGTCATGGTGCAGTGGGGAAAGAATTCATACCGTGTATGACACACACACACACACACACGCACACACACACACACACACACTTAAACAACTGGAGAGCTTAACACAGACTTAAATCACACACGCAGTGCGCACATGCAGTCTTGTAAGACACAGGTGTGTGTGTGTGCGTGTGTGTAAAAGGTCTTCAGCTCCATCCGTGTGTGTGTGTGTTTGTGTGAAGCGTCTCAGCCTGCTGATTTTACAGTGTGTCGAACAGACCGTTAAAACTGACAAGATAACCGAGACATATGAGAGTCCATTGTGTGGTCTGAGGTGCGCGCACACACACACACATTCATTCACACACATTTATACACAAACACACACACATTTTATCACACATACTCTCTCACACATTCACACACACACACACACACACACAAATAGTTATACACACACACACAGTTATACACACACAGTTATACAAACACAGAGTTACACACACACACAGTTACACACACACACACAGTTTTATACACACACACACACACACTTACACACACACTTACACACACACACAGTTATACACACACACACAGTTACACACACACACCCTCAGAATCATTATAATCAATTCATTATCTTTAATTCTCTAAGATCTGGAAAAACTAAAAACAACAATTTTGCAGTAATAATTATAATATAATAAACAAGGTGAAAGTGGACACGATGACGATGACACACCACCCGCTAAAAACCCGTTTAACCCCCGAGGAGCAGGAGAAGAATAATAATAAGAATAATAAGAATAGCCCAAATGAAGAAAGCTCCAGGTTCAGGTGTAAATGTGATACAGTACATCATGTCAGTCTGAGGCTCTTACACAACACTCACTTACAGCTGCTTTAATCAGGGGAAACAAAACAGTTCAGAAACGTTGGTCTGGAGCTTCGAAACAACCTCGAGTTCATCTGGGTCCTCACACACACACACACACTCACTGTTTATATATTTATATATATATATATATATTATTTTACAATGTAATCCCTAGTTCCAAAGTCTTGCCCAGTGTTGCACCACTTGTCCTCCGAACACTTGCGTCCCCACACACACACACACACACACCAAACAGCAGCTCCAGAAATGATCCCTCGACAGATTAAGCTTTGTTCAGTGCCTCGGCTCCAGTCTTTCCTCTTCCACACACACTGCATCGACACCTGCTGCGTTCACTTATTAATTCCTTCTTATTTCACTTCAGCTACTGAATCAGCTACTGAATCAGCTTCAGCTACTGAATCAGCTACTGAATCAGCTACTGAATCAGCTACTGAATCAGCTTCAGCTACTGAATCAGCTTCAGCTACTGAATCAGCTTCAGCTACTGAATCAGCTTCAGCTACTGAATCAGCTACTGAATCAGCTTCAGCTACTGAATCAGCTACTGAATCAGCTTCAGCTACTGAATCAGCTACTGAATCAGCTTCAGCTACTGAATCAGCTACTGAATCAGCTTCAGCTACTGAATCAGCTACTGAATCAGCTTCAGCTACTGAATCAGCTACTGAATCAGCTTCAGCTACTGAATCAGCTACTGAATCAGCTTCAGCTACTGAATCAGCTACTGAATCAGCTTCAGCTACTGAATCAGCTACTGAATCAGCTTCAGCTACTGAATCAGCTACTGAATCAGCTTCAGCTACTGAATCAGCTACTGAATCAGCTTCAGCTACTGAATCAGCTACTGAATCAGCTTCAGCTACTGAATCAGCTACTGAATCTCTGACTTTTGGTCATCTTTATGCTTAGACGTTTATTCTAGGGTTTATTTTCGCCGACTGCAGATGTCTTAACCGAATTAAACGTCGATATCGTCGCTCATTGTCTCTTTATCTCGTCGTCTTGTAACGAGCGACGATTCGGATCGACGGATCAGTTTTCTTGAAACGAATACCGCGATAAACAGACGCGAATAAAATCCGTGCGACTCCTGAAAAATAAATATATTCTGTCGAATGAAGCGTTCAGGTGTTCGGGTGTAAAAACGGTAACGAATATGAACAGCTGGTGCGTTAACACTCGTTTCATCACTATATTAATGTAGCTGCCATTTTAATTTGCCGTAGCGCTTCGTCTGGGATGTTAAACGACAGCCGCGGTCCGTCTGGGTTAAATCACATATATAAAACATTCGTCTGTACGCAAAAAAAATAATAAAAAATGACTTGGCGGCTAACAAGCTAGCATTCGCTACTGCTGCTCTGACGAGCGCTTGCTCTTCAGAGCCGAAAGATCCCGACGTTTTTTAGGCGCATAATAAGAATCATAAAAAAAATGTTTGACATCGCGAGCGTGACGTGATCGTTTAGAAGAGAAGATTAAAAGTGACGGGTAAAAAAAAAGAGAGGTAAAAAGATGAGTAATGAGGTCGGGGGGGGGGGTGATGGGGTGCGGCGGGGTTTCGATGACGGAAGGAAGAGATTGTGGTCTGTGTGAAATTCTGATCCTCTGAAGACAAAAGCTAGAGATCACAAGCTTCAGTTTATCTCCGCTTCAGGCACGACATGACACGTGACTGAAATTCACTCCGGCGCAGGATGAGGAGAGTTCCTCAGATGTGGCAGGGGCTCGGTTTCATCTCTCACACACACACACACACACACACACACACACACACACACACACACACACACACACACACACACACAGGACATGTGGGAGAGTGTGACCGCACACAGGGAAGGAAAAACTATACACTTTCGTGGATATCGTGTTCTAAGACGTTGCCCTGAGGTCACACATTCCAGAGCTATGTGTTAATCCCGGTGTCATCAGCCAGCTTGTTACATTGCTGTGTTAATGACCAGATGGAGGTTAATGACCAGATGGAGGTTAATGACCAGATGGAGGTTAATGACGTGGTCTGAAATCTTTAAAAAGAGAGTAAGTAAGTAGGAAAAAAAATAACAACGATGACGCTAACGATCTCGCGAGGCTGTAAAAAGTAGCTCTGACTGAGGAAGAGGTTCGAGCCTGGAGTGTTATAGCACTGTCGCTTATCTAGGACACACACACACACACACACACACACACACACCCACACCCATACACACACACACACACACGCATACAGGAGGTCAGAACAACTGCATCAAAGTACCAAGAACCTCCGTTGTCCTGTGTCAGTGTTGAGTCGCTCCGAACGACGACAATGTCTGAATAAACAAGGACGAGTCCACGGTGGTTTACAGACTGCTGTCTCGCTCCCACCGACACCAGAGAGAGAGAGAGAGAGAGAGAGAGAGAGAGAGAGAGATTGACTCCATTTACACCTGTTTCCATTTACACACATCTGGATTTAACAGAAACTATTTTAAAAAGGTGTTGGTTTATAAACTGTTTCTACAAATGCAGGAATATTTTAAGATACTTAAAAACAAAACAACAACAAAAAAAAAACATGGTTTACAAAATCGCTCCTCGTTTCTGGTCCAGAAATTGTTTCGGGATACGACACAGAAAAAGTTGGGAAGCTCTCGCGTCATGTCGACGTCGTCGAGTTTCTAGCAGCTCTCGTTTTATCGTCGATCGTAAGACTGGAAATTTAAAATCTAGAACTCTACAGACGCGAGAGATAAAAATGCAGTAACTCGTGATTAGCTGGACGTTAGCTGGCAGACGTTAGCTGGCTAGCTTAATGCCAAGGAAACCCTCGACCCCAAGAAACGTGCTCGGCTCCGCCCCTTTTTTCCCCACAAAAGGGAGAAGAAGGAAAGAGGGGAAGGAAGAAGTTTATATTATTTGTTTCCCACCTTACAGTAACGCCGACATACGGCAGCTTTATTCGCAGGCGGCTCGTTCGGACGACGCTAACTCGAGTGCTGTGACGTAGCCGGACATCGATTTGGGTGCTGCGTGAAAATTAGCGAGATTTTAGTTTGACTAATTAAGAGGAATTGCATTAAAGGTTCTCGTTTGACTCGACCTCGTAACAAACTGATCCTAATTTCCAGCAGGATTCTCGTCATTAATTAGAAATAAAAGGAAATGAAATAAATAAATAACAGAGAAACTAATTCATTAAAAGTGAAGTATTTATTTGATTTGATTTATTTATTTATTTATATACTAATTTCTTGCCTATTTCTGTGTCGTCTGTCTGCGCGCTCTCTGCTTTACTCGGAGTCTGACGATACAGCTACTGAATAAGTAGAGGACTACGTTAGTGTTCAGTAATGCGGTCACGGACGTCACGGAGACGTCTAGAGTCGGTTTAAACTGGGTTTAAAGTAGAGGAGCCTCGGGTTACTGTGAAATATGAATTCCTAATTGTAGAGATGCAGGAAACAGGAAGTGTAAACGTGTCAGAGAGAGGAGGGGGGAGGGTCCCCCCTCAGGTGTGCTGGGTTGCCAGTTCTTGGCCGATGAACCTGCGCAGACGCTCCAGGTACTGGCTGTAGAGCTCGATGTCGTTGTGTCCCGCCCCCTCCACCCACAGGGGCTCTACAGCTTTGGGGCAGCGCTCGTACAGGGCCAGGCCATGGGAGAAATCGATCACCTCGTCCTCTGTCCCATGGATGATCAACACTGGGGAGGAGATCTTAGATACCTTCTCTATACTGCAGAGTGAGAGAGAGAGAGAGAGAGAGAGAGAGAGAGAGAGAGAGAGAGAGAGAGAGAGAGAGAGATGAGTTGCACAAGGCCGAGGTTCGTGTTTGCCATCAGTGACATCAGTAATTATCTGATGTCACTCTTTAATTATCCTCTCACACAGTCAGAGCAGCTGTGTGTGTGTGAGAGAGAGAAAAAGTGTGTGAGTTCAGTAATAGAGTGTATCTTATAAGGTTTCTTATTAACTAGTAAATGACAGAACAGATCATTTGTGTGAGGAATAAATACAAGAAAATAATCAGTGACGTTTCTGTTAAACCATTAAATCCTGTCCATTATTTTTGTCATTGTGCTGTACGTGTGTGTGTCATTGTGTGTCATTGTGCTGTACGTGCGTGTCATTGTGCTGTACGTGTGTGTGTCATTGTGTGTCATTGTGCTGTACGTGTTGTGTGTGTCATTGTGCTGTACGTGTTGTGTGTGTCATTGTGCTGTACGTGTTGTGTGTGTCATTGTGCTGTACGTGTTGTGTGTGTCATTGTGCTGTACGTGTTGTGTGTGTCATTGTGCTGTACGTGTTGTGTGTGTCATTGTGCTGTATGTGTGTGTCATTGTGCTGTACGTGTGTGTGTCATTGTGTGCGTGTCATTGTGCTGTACGTGTGTGTCATTGTGCTGTACGTGTGTGTCATTGTGCTGTACGTGTGTGTCATTGTGCTGTACGTGTGTGTGTCATTGTGCTGTACGTGCGTGTCATTGTGCTGTACGTGTGTGTCATTGTGCTGTACGTGTGTGTCATTGTGCTGTACGTGTGTGTGTCATTGTGTGTGTGTCATTGTGCTGTACGTGCGTGTCATTGTGCTGTACGTGTGTGTCATTGTGCTGTACGTGTGTGTCATTGTGCTGTATGTGTGTGTCATTGTGCTGTACGTGTGTGTCATTGTGCTGTACGTGTGTGTGTCATTGTGTGCGTGTCATTGTGCTGTACGTGTGTGTCATTGTGCTGTACGTGTGTGTCATTGTGCTGTAAGTGTGTGTCATTGTGCTGTACGTGTGTGTGTCATTGTGTGCGTGTCATTGTGCTGTACGTGCGTGTCATTGTGCTGTACGTGTGTGTCATTGTGCTGTACGTGTGTGTCATTGTGCTGTACGTGTGTGTGTCATTGTGTGTGTGTCATTGTGCTGTACATGCGTGTCATTGTGCTGTACGTGTTGTGTGTGTCATTGTGCTGTACGTGTTGTGTGTGTCATTGTGCTGTACGTGTTGTGTGTGTCATTGTGCTGTACGTGTGTGTGTCATTGTGTGTGTGTGTCATTGTGCTGTACGTGTGTGTGTCATTGTGTGTGTGTCATTGTGCTGTGTGTGTGTGTCATTGTGTGTGTGTCATTGTGCTGTGTGTGTGTGTCATTGTGTGTGTGTCATTGTGCTGTGTGTGTGTGTCATTGTGTGTGTGTCATTGTGCTGTGTGTGTGTGTCATTGTGTGTGTGTCATTGTGCTGTGTGTGTGTCATTGTGCTGTATGTGTGTGTGTCATTGTGTGTGTGTGTCATTGTGCTGTGTGTGTGTGTCATTGTGTGTGTGTCATTGTGCTGTGTGTGTGTGTCATAGTGTGTGTGTCATTGTGCTGTGTGTGTGTCATTGTGCTGTGTGTGTGTGTCATTGTGTGTGTGTCATTGTGCTGTGTGTCATTGTGTGTGTGTCATTGTGCTGTGTGTGTGTCATTGTGCTGTGTGTGTGTGTCATTGTGCTGTGTGTGTGTGTATGTTGTGCTGTAAGGACCCACTTGGGGAAGGCGTCGAAGCAGTAGGTCTTCTTGGTATCAGGGAAGGCGACCCTCATGCCCGAGGTGAGCGGAGAGTGCAGGATGACGGCCGCACACTCGTAGCGTGACGCCAGGTCCACCGTGGGAACCGTGCCGATGCTCTGACCGTACAGGATGATGTTCTCGGGGCTGATGCCGTATCTGAGACCAACAAATCATACATAAAAGCGACGTTAGGATTTCCACAGCTCAGGATTCCTCCCACATTACAGAAAACTCCTTCATAATAAAATCGAGGATAGTTTCATTAAAGGTCTAATGGGTTTGTACTGGCACTGTGGATCCTGGGGGCGGAGCTTCCCCGACATGGGCGGGAATCACCTGAATGTCTGGGAGGTAAAAACGGGGCACTGATC
>NC_062531.1:2022762-2030262 GCF_022655615.1 Tachysurus fulvidraco
TTTCCTCCTCCTACTTACTACCTACTACACCGAGAGCCGCATCCGGAAGTGACGTAGGCGCAAATTTTTGCCATTTTTTGCTTGTTTGTTTGTTTGTTTGTTTAAATGAATAAACAGAATTAAAGACTGAAGAACGGAGAATAAAGTAAATTAAAGAGGATCATATAATTTCATATTAAATTCGTTATACATAGAAAAAACGTTGAAGTATTTAATTTTAGGTGGGGAAAAATATATAGTATATTTATTTTAAGAATAAAGTCTGAATACACAGATGACGTAATAGAGATAATAAAATAAAAGTGACACGGTTTATTTTACACACAAAGGTGTTTAGGTTGTCTTGGTCTTGTACTCATTTGTTTGAGGATCTAAAACAGATAACAGTGATACAAGAGCAAACACAAACGTATTAAATACTTTTACACAGGATTTATAGAAATTATAGACTAGAATAGTTTTTAACGACTCCATTTAAAAATGATAATAATTATTATTGTTATTGTTGTTATTCTTTTTAACATATTGTAAACTGTTTTATTAAAATCACGTTTATTTTCTTTAATTGTTCTTTTTTATTATGATTTTATCGTGTGTCTCTTATTTTTACATATTTTTTTCTCTCTCTTATAAATTGTTTACTAATTTCCATGTAAAGCACTTTGAATGACCTCTGTGTATGAAATGTGCTATACAAATAAACTTGCCTTGCCTTGTTATAATTATTGTTATTGTTTTTATTGTTATAATTATACTTATTATGGTTGTTATAATAATAATAATAATAATAATAATAATAATAATAATAATAATAATAGAGTCTATACATTGATTTAAAACCCTATAGATGAGAGAATTGATTTAAAGAATAAGATAAAATACAATTTAAACACTTTTGTTTATGAAAAAACTTTAATAAAAAAAGGTATTAACATTGTTGTATTAAATTATATCTATTAATAAAAGTCCTTATCAGACATGATTAGAAAGGTGTGTGATGTCTAAAATCCGACTAGACCGTGTGTGTGTGGTTTCATTTCCACGTGTCCTGGGGTTGTGACGTCAGTAAAAGATGGCGGCGTTGTGCGCGAGGAGCTTAGGGAAGGTCGGCAGGCTGTTTCCACACAGCACGAGTTTCTCAGGCTGGAATCCGGTGCCGCTATCCACGCGACTCTGTGCGCGAGCTCACGGCGGCAGTGCACAGGGACCTGCACGCGCCCTGAGACGGACCGGAAGCGGCGGAGCGGCGCTCAGGTGTGTGTTCCTGCTCGGAGGTGGACTCGGTTTGTACCACAGCGTTAAACACACGGTGCAGAAGCAGCACGCGCAGCAGCACGAGGTCAGTCACATTGTTGTCACCATAACAACCTGCTCATTAAAGTCACGCACTTATAGGAACCAGAAGGCGGTAATTTTTATTCCTTTTACTTCTACTGATAAACCTGCAGGAGGCCATCAAATATTAACGTAATACTAAGTGCATTAAATCACTGAGGAAACCAGAAACTGACTTCCGGTCGGAAATCTTGTGGAGGTGCAGGCGGCTGTGGATGTGGAGGTGCAGGCGGCTGTGGATGTGGAGGTGCAGGCGGCTGTGGATGTGGAGGTGCAGGTGGCTGTAGATGTGGAGGTGCAGGCGAATGTGGTGGATGTAGACGTGGAGGTGCAGGCGGATGTGGATACGGATATTTAGGTGGATGTAGATATGGATGTGGATGTGCAGGTGGATGTGGATACGGATATTTAGGTGGATGTGGAGGTGCAGGTGGATGGAGGTGGACGTGGGCTTGATGCACCTCCTTGTGTTACTTTCCTTTTTAAAGTAAATTGCTACTTCTGGCGACACGTGGGACAGCGAGTGTCGGTGTGTGGACGTGGACGTGGTCTAGTAGAAGACAGTAGAGGTCACATGATCTGTAGGAAAGCGCATCTTGCTACACGCTCATACGCTTCAGTCCACGCTCACGCAAGTCAAGTCGCTTTGATTGTCATTTAAACCCTATATATCTGTTGCAGTACAGAGTGAAATGAGACAACGTTCCTCCAAAGACAGCTGAGGACTTCAGTAGACTGTTAGTCCTCGACACAGAAACACAGTGCAAACAAAATACACAAGACGTTACACAAAAGACAAAAGCAGCGCTACTGGACGTCAGAGACAAGACAGGATAAGGTGACTCTGGTTAGAAGTTGTTGTTGTTTTTTTGACAAGGTTGTGAGGGACCACTCGAAGCACGGGATTGGTCCAAGGAATTGTTCCAGCCAATCGTTGACGGGTTTGAGTTGCACCTGATTTGCATGAGATGGAGATGGTGTTGATTTGCACCGAATTGAAGCGCTTTATTTTCTAGGCAGCTGATCAGGGACGGGATCTGAAGCTGACGCTGTATCAGTATAAAACCTGTCCGTTCTGCAGTAAAGTGCGAGCCTTCCTGGACTACCATGGCCTCCCGTACCAAGTGGTGGAGGTTAACCCCGTCATGCGGCAGGAGATCAAGTGGTCTACCTACAGAAAAGTTCCCATCCTGATGGTGAACGAAAGTGTGGTAAGTTTGCAGCGTAACGTTTCTACCCGAGTTCCGGGTCGTCGCTCTGCCGTTAAACTCGGTCTTTCTGCTCCGCTTCTCTCCTGAGCAGCAGCTGAACGACTCGTCCGTGATCATCAGCGCTCTGATGACGTACCTGATCAGCAGGTGAGTGATGTTCAGACCCCACATGGTCCTAAGCTTGCGACCCGGCTTGCGATTAATGCTCGGCTTGACCGGCGACTCCGCAGGGAGAAGAGCGTTCCCGAGATCCTGAACTGTTATCCTGAAATGAAGGCAAAGAACCACAGCGGCAAAGACGTGACCGAGTTCGGGAACAAGTACTGGGTGATGGTGGACGAAACCAGACACAGGCAGTTCTATCCAGAGAAAACGTCCAGGCAGTGAGAGAGACACACACACACATATACACACACACACACACACACACAGTTCAGAACAATCCACTGGCAGTCTGGACTGTGAATGGATGAGTAACACAGTAAGAGTGTGTTTGTGTTTTTTCAGAGAGGAAATAAAATGGCGTCAGTGGGCAGACGACTGGCTCGTGCACCTCATCTCCCCTAATGTGTACCGGACCCCGGCCGAGGCTCTGGCTTCCTTCGACTACATCGTACGCGAAGGAAAGTTCGGAACCTTCGAAGGCTTCTTTGCCAAGTACGTGGGAGCGGCGGCCATGTGGATCATCTCCAAACGGCTCAAGAGCAGGTCAGTGAATGCAGCGTAATTCCATCCTGCTTCACTTCATACACAGAGACTCCGAGAGGTTTCGGTTAATCTGCTGTGTGATCTGTGATCGCTATAAACGACACGATACACAACTTTACAGCACATCAACACAACACACACACACACACACACACACACACACACACACAGCTTCACAGATGTCTCTATGTCCTGTGTTATATGCGGCGAGCGTTAAGAATAAAAACTACAATCTGATCTAGGGCTGGGCGATAAACCGATAACGATATGTATCGCGATAGACACGCGATCGATATCAATAAAAATGTTTGATAAAACGTTCGATATTTTTTATTCTTCTTCGGAACAAAGTTTGGTTGCATTAACAAAGGCACTCGCTCTCTCGTAACCTAGCAACGTAGGGAGTGACACGCTAACAGCCAATAACGTAACAGTATCACGTTTGGTTGCGCCCCGTCGTCGTCTCGTGCTGGTCTGCTGGATTCCGCTTCAGTAACCGGCGACTGATGAGCAGGAAATGAGCCGCAGGAAAAGATTTATTTAATTATAAATAAAAGAGGAAAAGTCTGATCGCCAGTATGGCAGTTTTTTGGATATCACACCAACATCATCTGCAAATCATGCAAGACCGCCGTCCCTGCTATTTTATTACACTTTATTAAGCATTTCTTACATTTTGCACCTTAAATGTTAAGAGATAATAGTTAAATGTTCATTGTGACTTTAGACTTATGTTTACATTTTAATTATTGGAGGTTTCCTGGTTGGTGACATTTCTGTCTTAATAACTGAGGGGATTCTGATCAGAGGAAGGTTTAAGTTTAAAATAAAACTGTTTAAATGTAATAGATTTTTCTCCTGGTCCTTATTTTAAATGGGTCATAAAAAAAAAGATCAATAAGTATCGCTATCGTGATACAGTTTTCAGTCGTATCGCCCAGCCCTAAGCTGAGATTTCGATTTGATTTGTTTATTTGTTGTTGTTTTCCCCCCTTCGTGCCCTAAGACACAACCTGCAGGACGACGTGAGGCAGGACCTGTACAAGGCTGTGAACGACTGGGTGGCAGCCATCGGGAAAAACAAGAAATTCATGGGAGGAGAAAAACCCAACCTCGCCGACCTGGTAAAGGAAATAAATGAAAGACAGAAGCGCACACTTCCTGTTATGTGAACGATGAGCTGTAGACGGATTTCTGCTTAAACTCTAGTTTCTTCCTTCGTTTGTTTCTTCGTACATTTACGTCTCCTCCGTCTCTGTGTGTGAAGGCAGTGTTTGGTGTTCTGAGGGTCATGGAGGGTCTTCAGGCTTTCGACGACATGATGGAGAACACGAAAGTGAAGAAGTGGTACGGACGCATGCAGAACGCCATGCGCCATCATCGCCAATGACACACACCCCCACCCACCCACAGAGGTGTATGCAATGAGAACTAGTGGAAATTTCTCCTGATCTTTACTTCTGTGTCTTTGGCTTTCACTTTATCTGATTCTGGTAATTTATTTCTCTCTCTTATGTAACTATAAATAAAGAACTGATGTCATAATTCTCCTAATCTGATGTATAAAGTAATGGCACCCCATCAATCAATTTCACATGTGAAACACACACAAACATCAAATTTCACTGCTTCGGGTTCGGTGTGTGCAAAAGTTCGAGTGTTTTACTGAATTAAAAGCCTAAAGATCGATAATTTGGTTCTATTAAAGAAAAGAAACTGAAACATTCATTAATTCATCCATCTTCTACCGCTTATTGGAACTTCTCGGGTCACGGGGAGCCTGTGTCTGTCTCAGGGGTCATAGGGCATCGAGGCAGGATACACCCTGGACGGAGTGCCAACCCATCACAGGGCACACACACACTCTCATTCACTCACACACTATGGACAATTTTCCAGAGATGCCAATCAACCTACCATGCATGTCTTTGGACCGGGGGAGGAAACCGGAGTACCCGGAGGAAACCCCCGAGGCACGGGGAGAACATGCAAACTCCACACACACAAGGCGGAGGCGGGAATCGAACCACTGACCCCGGAGGTGTGATGTGAGGCGAACGTGTTAACCGCTAAGCCACCGTGCCATCCGCTTGAAAGAATCAGTCTCCGATTAAAAGTACAAATAAAAAATAATATAATAAATAAAGTAATTAACTATCTGTGTAAACTGTAAGGAATATTCTGCTATTCTGTGTTGTAAAAAAAATCCCCCGAGAACAAAACCGACTCCACGCCGCGAGTCGTTTTAAAATAAACTTTGACTTTATTGTTTGTACTCTTACACATCAAAAAAAAAAAACACAACAAATCCCTAAACTGAAATAAAACTGCGTGTGTCTGAGGTCTGCGTGTCACAGAAAGAAAGAAAAAAAACCTGACGAATGATTTTAATAAACAGAGAACGCAAAAACTGCAGCTGGAGTTTTTTTTTAATCGTTATTTAAACATCCGAAACGACTCGATCTGCTCTCGTTACTGCTTTCTGAAGTTTCCTGCGGTTTGATCGTTTCCACTTTCCTTTTTAATTAATATTAATCTGTGGAACGTAATGTGTGTCATAATCGTCACTGAGGAACTCGACGCATCCGACATGCAGAAGGAGCTCGGTAAGTGACAACGAGATGCTTATAGAGCTTCGTGTCGCTTAAGATTTATAAGAACATCTGTGAAGCTTGTGTTTGATCACATCAGTACTGATCCCACCTAAACACAACTCCTAATGGGTTAGGTACTGTACCGTGTATAAGTATTCACCCCCCTCTCTTATTCATTATAAAGAACTAAAGGAGACATCGGGGGGCATCGAAGCCCCTTAATTCGGTCGAGCTGTGTGTAGTGAAAGGATCAGAACTCTCACCTGATCCTGATCTCACACACACACGAAGACCTAACCATGAAGGAGCTCCCAAAACAGATCTGACATTAGCCAGTGAGCAGGAAAGAGAGAGAGAGAGACGGAAGGGAACGATAGAGAGATGAGGAAAGCTGTGTGATGGATAATCAGGAAGCTGGACATGATGGAAGAAAGACACAAAGGGAAACTTTCAGCCACGGGACACGGCTCTACGTCAGACAGGGTGAAGCGTGGTGGTGGTAGCGTCGCGTACACGGATTGCCGTAGACGCTGTTAGATCCTGAGATGTTGTACAGGTGACTCTTTAGAGCTTCTGTAACACCAACACACCACCTTGATGTTTTATTTGTGGTCTATTACATGTAGAATCGTGACATAATCTTCGAGAGGGGGGTGAATACTTATGCAACGGCTCGTGCATTATACTTTCAAAATAAACGTTAAG
The DNA here is from genome assembly GCF_022655615.1 of Tachysurus fulvidraco. NCBI lineage: Eukaryota > Metazoa > Chordata > Actinopteri > Siluriformes > Bagridae > Tachysurus > Tachysurus fulvidraco. The sequence continues at coordinate 2,029,316 of NC_062531.1, forward strand.
TCTGAAGACTGAGTCAAACTTAAACCTTCACGCTAGCTACATGGTTTAAATCTGTTTAAAGGTTAACGGGTAACTATGGTAACGACGAGTCGCGGTGTTAAACGTCTTCTGAACTTTAAAAAGAAAGTTCTCTAATGATCGTGCGTGTGTGTAAACGGTCAGTGATGAGACCCGCCCCGCCTTTACACAGACACACAAATCACACGGTTCTTGCTGTTTGAAGCCCTGCCCCCTCGTGTGATTGACAGCTGTGTCGACGACGCCTCGGGGCTGGTGGACGGCTCTCGTTGAAGAATTAAGAGACGAATCGTCCCATCGGGGGTCACTTGGGTCACTGCCATGTTTGTGTAAAGCATATAGAGTTTTTTTTTATTTCGGTCAAACCTTCTGTACCGTGATTACGTTTAAATAAATAAAAAATTTTTTTAAAAAAGACGAGCGGCCATCAAAACTATACGATGATGTTTAAACACGAATACTGTAGAAACCCCTCCCACGCCCACTCGGCCACGCCCACCGACTTCAGCCCTTTTGACTAGAAAACAAACAAAGACATCCCCCAACCCCACCCCACATCACCCCACCCCCTATCCAACACACACTCGTCCTTCATATCTCTGCTGGGATACGAGGAGCACTGGATACATACATATATGAGAACGTACACAAAGTTTATGACGCATTCTCTCACCCCCGTCTGCTCCCCGTCTGACCTCGTCACCTTCTACGCTGGATTATAACTATATGGTTAAAGTAGCCATGTGGTATATAAACATGTTTGACAACAACAACAACAACAACAAAAATACGGTTGTGGTGTAACGAGATCATCACATCATGATGTTCGGTAAATAAGAACAGTATTGCGCGGTGTGACGTCTCGTATAAACCACACCTATTAATTAGCACAAAGCTGCAGTTTGGCGTGTGTGTCGCATCTCGACAGC
>NC_062531.1:2037762-2040262 GCF_022655615.1 Tachysurus fulvidraco
TAAAGAAAGTTTTTAATAATAATAATAAAGAAAGAAAGTTAATAATAAGAAAAAGAAGAAGAAATAGAAAGAGAAAGATAATAATAATAATAATAATAATAATAATAATAATAATAATAATAATAAAGAAAGTTAATAATATTAAGAAGAAGAAGAAGAAAGAAAGAAAGTTAATAATAATAATAATAATAATAATAATAATAATAATAATAATAATAATAATAGGGGGGCACGGTGGCTTAGTGGTTAGCATGTTTTCCTCACACCTCCAGTGTTGGGGGTTCGACTCCCGCCTCCGCCTTGTGTGTGTGGAGTTCTCCCCGTGCCTCGGGGGTTTCCTCCGGGTACTCCGGTTTCCTCCCCCGATCCAAAGACATGCATGGTAGGTTGATTGGCATCTCTGGAAAATTGTCCGTAGTGTGTGTGTGTGTGAGTGAATGAGAGTGTGTGTGTGCCCTGTGATGGGTTGGCACTTCGTCCAGGGTGTATCCTGCCTTGATGCCCGTGACCCGAGGTAGTTCAGATCAGCGGTAGAAAATGAATGAATGAATGAATGAATGAATAATAGTAATAAAGTTTATAATAATATTAGCAACAATAATAATAATAATTAGTAGTAGTAGTAGTAACTTTATTTATTTATTATAACAATTAAGGATTTTTACTGTTTTATATATAATTGTATAATTGTTCCATTGTCATTGTTTAAATCTAAAATGAAGCAGTTTGGAAACATTTCCAGGTAAACGTACATGTCTGTGTTTGACCGTTTTATTAAAATGCTTTACACTTATTTCACATCACACATGAACCACAAGCTTCACAGCTATTCTAATGACTAACATTAAAGTGTTCTGTACAGATGATGCCGGAACAGCAGATCCGTTTACAGTGCAGTCGATCACTGATGTTTAAAATATAGGTTAAATGTTTAAAATCCAAAGTTTGTCATTCAGCCACTTGTATAGTCAGTTTATTTTACTGTAGCTCATAAAAAAACATACGGCTTCCTCAAAAGCAGGAAATTTCAACGACGATCGCACATGATTCACGAATGACTCTATTATGCAACCAAATGATTCATTGATGATTCCAGGGTAAGCCTGGATGACTCACTGGGGATTGCTTAAATTTCAACAATTCTCATTTCATTCCTCAGCAAACAATTGTGTGATTCTAAAGTGGAAAAAGGTTTCATTATTATAGTACAGCCAAATATTCCACACGTTTTTTGGTACACGGTGCAACAAAAACAAATAAAGATTTTTTTTAATAGACCAAATGATTCAAAATGGATTTTCACTAGTACTTCTAATAGTAATGCCAAATGATTCATGAATGAATTCGATGGTAAAACCAATTGATTCACTGTTAATTTATAGTAAAGCTAAATGATTTGGTAGTGATTCCTGTTGTAAAGCCAAATGATTCACTAGTAATCCTATAGATAAACCAAATGATTCATTAGTAATTCTATAGATAAACCAAATGACTCACTAGTGATTCTATAGATAAACCAAATGATTCATTAGTAATTCTATAGATAAACCAAATGATTCATTAGTAATTCTATATATAAACCAAATGATTCACTAGTAATTCTATAGATAAACCAAATGATTCATTAGTAATTCTATAGATAAACCAAATGATTCATTAGTAATTCTATATATAAACCAAATGATTCACTAGTAATTCTATAGATAACCAAATGACTCAGTAGTATTTTCTGTGATACATCCAAATGATTCACTAGTGTCAGGTGGCAGTGATAATGCCTAAAGATTCACGATTCACTTTAAAGGTTATATTGATCATCATGTGGTTGCAGTGCAGCTAAAAGTGTTCACACACTATAATGGCACATCTGAATGTTTTTTAGCTACTCTGCGCTCGTCCGTTTCTCCGTCAGCTGGGGTGAAAAAGGCCCGACTAACCAGTTCAGAGGAGTGTTAGTCAGGAGGTAGTCCATCACTCCATCCAGAGACTGTCTCACCTGATGGAACACACAGACACACACTACATGTTACTCATTAGTTTTAATTACTACAGATTTTTGTCCTAGATGTTTAGGAACTGATGCTGTCCAATTCTCCACTCTGATTGGTTAGAAAGCAAATCGAAGGTTTACTTTAATGTGCTCCTTCTAATACATTACTGTTTCTATAGCGACAAACGGATTCACAAGAGCTTGTTGATGTGGTGAACATTTAGGGAAGGAGTCTCCAGTGTCAGTGATTTATTTATTTATTTATTATAGTAAGACTAGAATGTGTGTATAATAACTAAGCTACGGCTCCTGAAAACATTTCTATGGTTTCTTCTTGAACCTAAAGTGTGAAATGGAAACAAACAGGAAGAATAAACAGCTTTTATAGCACAAAGGAGCGACAGCCGCCATCTACACACCACGTTTCTACTGTACATGTACCTCCGGAAAACACTACAGACTGAAAGACCACCTTTCACCTCTCTCTCTCTCTCTTTCATTCACGCTCTT
>NC_062531.1:2045262-2057762 GCF_022655615.1 Tachysurus fulvidraco
GTAACACACACACACACACACACACACACACACACACACACACACACACACACACACACACTGAGAACAAACTGTGAAAACACACACACACACACACACACACACACACACACACACACACACTGAGAACAAACTGTGAAAACACACACACACACACACACAGTGAAAACACACACACACACACACACACACACACACACACACAGTGAAAACACACACACACACACTGTGAACAAACTGTAAAACACACACACACACACACACACACACACACACACACACACACAGTGAACAAACTGTGAAAACACACACACAACCACACACACACTGTGAAAACACACACACACACACTGAGAACAAACTGTGAAAACACACACACAACCACACACACACACACACACACACACACACACACACACAGTGAAAAAACACACACACTGTGAACAAACTGTGAAAACAGACTCACACACACACACACACACACACACACACACACACACACACACACACACATATACACTGTAAATGAACTGTGAACACACACACTGTGAAAACACACAACTTTCACACAATAACAGTTGTTTTTAACAACACAATGTCGTGTGTGTGTGTGTGTGTGTGTGTGTGTGTGTGTGTGTGTGTGTGTGTGTGTGTGTGTGTCTGACCTGTCAGTGTGTCCTCGTCTTGCTGAACAAGAATGAAACTCCAGAGTTCACACAAAGCCACAAGACATGACATAACCAGAGGGGGAGGAGCTTCACTCAACCCACCAATCAGCTTTCAGTGCCTGTGTTGTGAAACTCCAACTTGGCTCAAAGCTCAGCGTTAGTTTATGATGATTAGAGCAGGATGTGATTAGATTCTCAACTCAGTATAAAGAGAGACTTTAGAGTTTACAACATTTTTACAGCTGATTAATAAACACTGAACTGTTTTTCCTTCAACTTTCACGTCTCTACATTATTTATTAAGGTCATAATTATTACACTTTAAGTCTCGATTTTATTTCAGGTTATTTAGGATTTAATTAGATTTTTTTTTTTTTGCTTGAGATTCTGTAAAAATTCTAACAAATAAACTGTAAATCGTTCTGCAGCAGTTTTCTATGACATTTTCTCTGTAGGACAAATAAATGTCTGTTGTTCTTAAAAAATAATATGAAGTTTTTTAATACAAAAAAAAAATTGAAAGCGCGACTTTGTACGGCGTGTGATTTAGCCACAAGCATTAAAAAAAGGTAAAAACAAAAAAATAAATAAATAAATTATAGATTTATAGATTTTGTTTTGCAAAAGTTTTAGTCAATCAGCATCTTTACAGAAACTTGAGCTCCGATGTTTATACGACAAAACGTTATTTCCACTTTTTATAAGTGGTCTTTCGATTGGTTCAGTGATTCGTACCTGAGTCACCGCCGGGTCACTGAACTGTACACAGAAGTGTGATAACGTGATGATGTCAGTAGATAATCAGATTAAAGCCCTTCAGCACACACACTGACACACACTGACACACTCTGACACACACTGACACACTGACATACTGAGACACATACTGACACACACTGATACACTGACACACATACTGACACACACTGATACACTGACATACTGAGACACATACTGACACACACTGATACACTGACACACATACTGACACACACTGATACACTGACATACTGAGACACATACTGACACACACTGATACACGGACACACATACTGACACACACTGATACACTGACATACTGAGACACATACTCACACACTAATACACTGACACACATACTGACACACACTGATACACTGACATACTGAGACACATACTGACACACACTGATACACTGACACACATACTGACACACACTGATACACTGACATACTGAGACACATACTGACACACACTGATACACGGACACACACATACTCACACACTGATACACTGACACACATACTGACACACACTGATACACATACTGACACACTGATACACTGACACATACTGACACACATACTGCCACACTGATCCACTGACACACATACTGACACACTGACACACCCTGACACAGACACACATACTGACACACACTGATACACTGACACACATACTGACACACTGATTCACTGACACACATACTGTCACACTGATACACTGACACACTGATACACAGACACACATACTGACACACACTCTAACACATACTGATACACTGACACACAAATACTGTCACACTGATACACTAACACACACTGATTCACTGACACACATACTGTCACACACTGATACACTGACACATACTAACACATACTGATACACTGACACACAAATACTGACACACTGATACACTGACACATACTGACACACACTGATACACTGACATCAGTGTATAAGTGTGTGTCAGTATGTGTGTCAGTGAGTGTTTGTGTGTACTCACACGCACACACAGACACACCCACTGACACACACTGATACACTGACACACACACTGACACACAGACACATACAGACTGACACACACTGATATACTGACACACACACACTGACACACACACCGACACACACTGATACACTGACACACACACTGACACACAGACACATACAGACGGACACACACTGATATACTGACACACACACACACACACACTGACACACACACCGACACACACACCGACACACACTGACACAGACACATTGACATGCACACCAACACAGACACACACAAACATACACTGACAAACACTGACACACACAATGACACAGACACACACATACTGACACACACTGACGCACTGACATACACAGTGACACACACACAGACACACACACACACACACACACACACACACACACACACAGACACACACAATGACACAGACACACACATACTGACACACACTGACGCATACACAGTGACATACACACAGACACACACACAAACACACACTGACAAACACTGACACAAACAGACACACACTGATTTACTCACAGAACAGACGAACCAACGCTTCACTCTTATACAGAGATCACTATTTGTAATAACAGAAATTATTTATTATTTATTTTTCGGCTCTGTGTTGGACAGAAAGATTATTTGGCAGTGAAAAAAGAAAAAAAGAGAACAAAGTTCAGAAGTGTGTGTGTAAGCGAGTGAAGATCTTAATAAAGAACAAGAAGTTTATTCCAGCATAGCAGTGACAAAATACATGGCGTACTTTGGGTTCGTCGGAGTCAGAAAGAACACGAACCCAGAGCAAATTCTGCTCAATCCTTATATACAGTTTTCCCTTTTGGTAATTTAAATGAAGTTTCGCTTTGTATGTGTATTGAGTGTAAGAACTGAATGTCTCCCAAATGGCTGAGCTACACCTTGTTGTCTAGCTGATGTCTTTAAATGTTAATCATGGTCGCGTACACCTTGTCTTGGTATTATTACAATTGCTAGCACCCAAGTGGTCACTGCAAATGGTAATCGCGGCCACGTACAGTAGACCCTTTGTTCGTGGTGATCCCTAATGTCCTGCCGCCGTCCACATATTTATAATTGAATCACATTTATACGTTTAGAGTCCTAAACGTATTACCTTATGATACTTCTTAGGAATGAGCTCTTTTAGATGTGTACCTTGGAGTGGAATTTGGGTGCAATTTCTGTAATTTCCTACAGTCCCCCCTTTGATGCTTTTGGGCCTGAAGCATCACATCACTTCCTTAATACAGATCACACCTCCCATTTTTGGGCCGGTGCCCAGTGTCAGTGTCGGTGAAGCCCTGCCTTAGGTCGTTCCCCTTCGGCCCTCAGAGAATCTTACCCGTCATCGAAACTTCACCTCACGCACACTGGTTTTAGCTCCATTCCATAAGGCAAACTTATCACAGGTTTTCTTCTTAAAATTTGGTTCTATGTAAAATATTACTTGGGTTTGGAGCAGAGACATTCAGAAACCATCAAAGCCAACGGGAACGTCCCACATCGATCATTGACTTCTGCCGTCTCAGTAGGGCACACATACAGCATAACCTAATGCATTGACAATGAATGAGAAAGATGCATACACCAACAACAGTTTTGAAAGTTACATCCCAAATCAGATCAGAATAGGCAATAACCAAATCACCACCATGCATTTGTTTAGTCAAGACATCATCTTTTCCCAAAAGACCTTGTTGAGCTTTAACGATATGGTCGTCTTTTCTCTGCATTAGTGACATATTATCCAACTTTGGTAACTCAAAATCAAATTCTGGGACATCTTCCACAAAAACTAATTGTCTGCTAGATTCAATGACATTGTCTGTAGACTGAAATTCATTCATTCATTCATTTTAAACCGCTTTATCCGAACTTCTCGGGTCACAGGGAGCCTGTGCCTATCTCAGGCATCATCGGGCATCGAGGCAGGATACACCCTGGACGGAGTGCCAACCCATCGCAGGGCACACACACACTCTCATTCACTCACACACTACGGACAATTTTCCAGAGATGCCAATCAACCTACCATGCATGTCTTTGGACCGGGGGAGGAAACCGGAGTACCCGGAGGAAACCCCCGAGGCACGGGGAGAACATGCAAACTCCACACACACAAGGCGGTAATATTTTCCTATGAACCAAGCTGTCTCTGGAATCATACAAAGTAAAGTAACCTTAATCGGACAAAGTGTTATCATGTGGTTATCATTAACAGAGATAGAAAAGTGATCATGAGTTGTGGTGACATGTTTTCCTGTGTGAAACTATTACGCTTGTAAACTTATTGTGGACATGTGTTAGATCGATTTCACAAGCCTCATAATTACTTTGGGTGCCCCACATAATGGTTGTTTTTCCAAGGCATCAACCATGCAAATAAAACCAATGTAGTCATGTCCCGTCCTCGCCATTCTCCTGTGTGATAAACCTAAAAGTCCTTAAAGTCCATTCTTTAATACATTCTTCTGTAATATTCCCTAATTGTCCATGCTTAGAATCCTTTCAAACGATTCTTCAAATCCTTTCCAATCCTTGAGATTATTTACTTGAAGATGTTCTCTGAGGAGGTGATGAACTGGTTCCAACATCACTGTGATACCTCAGGAACGACTTGAAGATGTTCTCTGAGGAGGTGATGAACTGGTTCCAACATCACTGTGATACCTCAGGAACGACTTGAAGATGTTCTCTGAGGAGGTGATGAACTGGTTCCAACATCACTGTGATACCTCAGGAACGACTTGAAGATGTTCTCTGAGGAGGTGATGAACTGGTTCCAACATCACTGTGATACCTCAGGAACGCTGTTGTCAAGAAGACCTTATACATACCTGTTACACTGTTCATCTGGGTCTGGACATCATGCTGTAAAAGACCGGAACCTGGATCCATTGTAGATAAGCACTTTGGGACAGCGTTCTGCACTGCTGTCACGAGAGCTGCCTTTCTTGTCCATCCCCAAATCTATTTCTTTTTGACCTGAAAAACACTTGAAAACATAATGAGTTTACCCCCCCCCCCTTTTATTAAAAAACACAGCATGCAAAAAACATTACACACACATACAACATAAACTTGGCTATTTACATGGCACTTATGACTGCCATCAGTTTTTTTTATGATATTAATGGACCTATGTGGAATGATCTCTTACCAGGTTGCCAGTTTTTAGTTTTGTGATGTGAATCTCTGCATGGTCTCTCCTGGTGAGCAGACCGTGGGCCCTCATTTTGGTAATTCTTTACCACAACGTCATCACTACTTTCAAATTTGTGATGGTGCACATTCTGACCAGAATGCATTTTGTTGAGTACTTTGGGGGGGCATGGTGGCTTAGTGGGTAGCACCTTCGCCTCACACCTCCAGATGAATGAATGAATCCAGAAGATGAATGAATGAGTACTTTGGTGAAAAACACCAGGCAAGGAGTCACACAGATTTTTGAGCTCCTTTCTCAGTCTGTTTATTGTAGCCTGTAACTGGTTTAAATCTGTTTTGGGGCCTGATCTCTTAAGGGAAAATTTGCATTCCCTTGAAATATGTCCTTCTTTGCCACATGAATAACACACCAGGGGGTTATCAGGGTTACGAAGGGGTAGTCTTTCCTTTCTATCTTCAGTAGTGTAGTTCTCATTTTTCCAGGAAACCTGGCTGGCTCTATTATTGAGATTTTTAACACCTACTGCTGACACAGGATGGGATCTCTTTGTGTTAGCATTGTTGTTGAAAAACTGTGTCATTTTAGCAATGATGTCATTACAATCAGAGAGACGGGTTACAAACATCGACACAGCAGAACGGGTGAGTGAGTCACATTTGTTAATCAAAGCAGATTTAAAACAGACATCATTCGGTGTGATGTCAGGATTGCCACTGAAAGTTTTAAATGTCTCTGATAATCGTTCTGAAAATGCCCTGGGGTGTTCCCCTGTCCTCATGTGCGTATCAGATATTTTACCCCGGTCAACTGACATTACACCTAGGACTTCAAGCAGTGCCTGTTTCCTCTCTAACTTATCGGCAGTTCTAGTTTTGACTTTCTCATTTAACGCTCCAGACAAAGTGTCAGGCAAACACACAGTTAACAACACACACGCATCGCCATCTGTGAATCTGTAGATGTCAGCATATAGCTCGAAAACCTTTAGAAAGTCTAATGGATCTTGTTTGGCAGGATCAAATTTACCGATACGTTTAATCACAGCTTCTAGCTCATTGGGATTAAACCCTCTGACCATAGTAGAGGTCATTGGTTCCTCCTCTTCTTCATTAGCACGCATAGTCGTAGTCAAGTGAACTGGAGCCATGGGGAACTTAACTGTACAGTCAGAGTGTTGACTGCTGACTGACTGAGAATCTCTTTCTGAGTTCCCATCACTGTCTAACATGTCAGGAACCTGATTACTCCACATACCACATAAAGATGTCTTACTGGTGCTAATTTCAGTTGTGCCATTTTTTAACAGGAATTGACAAGCAGACTTTGCTTCCTGTAAATCTTTGAACAAAGTTGCATGCTGTTGTTAGTTCTAAGGTGTACAATCTCACTCTGCATCCTAATCTTTTCTTCTTTCCAGAGTATTTCACTCATCTGGTGATCTCTTTTAGATATTATCCCATCATCTAGTCTAGATTGCAGTTGCTCGTTTTCAGCCTTTAATGCATTTAAAGTCTTATTAGTTACTTTGTACGATGCAAGAACTGCTTGCAGTGCATTGGCAATCTGTCCTTTTTTGTTCTTGGGCATTTTAGGGTCATTTTCAAACTCAGAAATAGCCCTCATACTCATATGGTTTATCCATGATGTTCTCTAATCCATCAAACATTCCCTGAGAACCGTGTTTAGCGATGTACTTAACAATCAGCTGTTCCATTTTAACAAACTCACAGCTTTCCTTAAATCTTAGTCTTTAAACTTTAAACAGTTTCTGTGACTACAAGATATCTAGTTAACCGTTAGTCTATTTATTCACAGCTTCAGTACTTCGGACGCAAATGAACAATACGTCGGGCTTTTGACCTCAAAAGTCTCACTGCTTCGGACACAGACGCACTCCGTCTGGCCTCGAGGTCAACTACAGTAACACTTAACACTCACAACTCTCAAACAGTCCCAAACACTCACCAACAGTAACACTCAAACAATAACACTCACAAACACGTTCAGTCACTGACAGTAACACTCACAAACTCACAAACAGTTTAAAATGTAACACAGTCACAGTACGTCGGACAAAACCACAGTACGTCGGGTTTTTGTTATATTTTAAAACAGTCTTCTTAGCACAGCACTTTTGGACTTAAACCGTTAGTTTAACACAGTCACAGTACGTCGGACAAAACCACAGTACGTCGGGTTTCTTTGCGTTAAAGCCTAACTGTTTACTTCACCACAGTACGTGGACTTAAATCGTAAGTTTAAAACACTGTTACAGTCTCAGACAACCCCACACTACCTCGGGTTATCGCTTTACACCCTACAGAGCCGCGGTGCGTCGGGCTCTTTACACCATCACTGTTTCAGTTACTTTAGAAACACTTTTAGCTATAATTCAACTGCCACACTGCTTCGGGCTGATTCGGTTAATTTAGAATCTTAACAGAATTATAACAAACACACACAAAGTTTCAGTTACTTTAGAAACCTATCAGCTTAAGCACTTTGCTTCAGTTACTTTAGAAACAACGATCCACACACAACTCTGTCACCACACTGCGTCACCACACTGCGTCGGGTTAATTCAGTTTCGTTAGAATCTTAAACAGAAATGTACAGAATAGACTTAACAATAATAACTCCTCCTGCTTATGACCAGTAAACTATGTTCTATTCTACACTAAAACATTTCTTTTCTAGGTTTTTTTTTTTCAAACGAAGGGGTTCCCTGAATAAAAAAAAAAAGAGCGTAAAAGACGAAAATACCGCTGTGACACCGAAATCTGTGACCTATCGTATGTTGTGACCTTAGAGGGCGCTGTTGCTAAAATGCAGCTTAAAATAGGTCGTCTAGAGACGTTCGCTACGTAAACAGCGTAAATGCAAAATCTTGCGTAAATCTTGTCGCGAGAACGCGCCGAGCTCCGTGAACGTTACATTCAAAGAAACAGTTGCATGCGCATTGAACTAAAGACTCATTTACAGTACTTAAAAAAAACAAAGCTATTCAAATGCTTTTGCATTCTGTTTTCATGATTGCTTTTTTTTTAACGACCCTGAAAGTCATTTATTAATTAAGGCTAAAAAAAATGTAGTCAGATGCTGATGCTTATTATTATTATTATTATTATTATTATTATTATTATTGTTATTATTATTATTACTACAAATTTGAATTAAACAAACTTACAGCATGGTCACCAAATATGATAAGGCATTACAGGTTATCAGAATCCGTTACCTCCCTCTATTCTATCTGTAATTTTGTTTCTGTTGACAAATTATTGTGTGTCTATTACCTTATTACCACGTATTACCCGTGTCTACCAGCAGGGGGCGCCGAGGAGCATACGTGCACATGTGGGCATGAAAAAAATACACACACGAGAGCGACGACTGTAGCGATGACGATGACATCGCGAGTCCTGTTCGTCATTTCCGATATGAGATCGCATACACATCGCCGTCATCATCATCGTTATCACGTTGTCACTTCTTAGGAATGAGCTCTTTTTAGATGTGTACCTTGGAGTGGAATTTGGGTGCAATTTCTGTAATTTCTTACAGGGCACACTTGTACAGTTAACTCTCAGCCTCATTCACACAAACCCACGTCCTTCATCGTGAACCCCAGACCAGATCCCAGCAGGTCGCGCCGTACATGTTTATTTCAGACGACCGACGACCCGAAGCCTTTCCGCTTCTCAGAAGGCAGCTTTATTTTCACACACGCCATTTTATATAGGTTCATATTTTTGTGTCAAGTGCACAGTGTAAACTGGTGCAGGACTGAAGACGCTCAGCGTGGAGCTCGAACACACACACCTACGGTGATACACTCAACTTTAATACTACAGTTTTATCAACGTTCGTTTAGAAAACGATTAAAAACTCCAATTCCTTTTAATTCGTGTTACTTCTTACAACGACAAAAAAAAACCCAGACTATTTTTCCTAGTGTTGTGTTTATTAACACTAAAGTGAGGAAAGCTGAAATACAATAATTCAGTCATTCAAACTCTGAGCAATTGTTTTTGTTTATTTGTGTTTTATTACGTAATCGTTCTTCACTTCCACCCTCCTACTAACGAGTGCAACCAATCAGAGCTCAGCTCAGTCCTGAGTCGGAGAGCCTTCATGACGGAAAGCGTAGACGAAGCGGAAGCCGTCAGAACGTGAGCCGTTCGTCATGAGGCTCCCGTGTCTACCAGCAGGGGGCGCCGAGAGAAGGAACTTGCAGGAGCATAAGTGCACATGTGGGCATGAAAAAAATACACATACGGGAGCAACGACTGTAGTGATGACGATGACATCGCGAGTCCTGTTCGTCATTTCCGATACTGATGAGAGCGTCCCATCGCTGTCATCATCATCATCATCATCATCATCGTTATCACGAGTAAAGGTAGCTAGTCGCTCCATAAGGGCAGAATACTGATAAAGAACATAAGTGTTTGTTTTTTTTTAATCCATTCAGACTTTAGTAGAAGTTTTGAGAACTCCACTTTCACTAGGCCACTTGTCCTGGATTGAGACACAGCCACGAATACATCAAGTCCAAAGTACTGGAAGCTTTAAGGGCGCTGCACTCAAACCATCACCATGCAGCGTCCACACAGAGAGACAGACTTTATATCTACACATTTACACACACACACATACACACATTGACCCGGGCTGGGGTCAAAGGTCATAGAGTGACCTTGCTGAGCCTGAGGGACAGGCTGGTGCGTGGCTGTGCACGCGGTAACGTGGAGCTGCAGCGAGAGCGAAGCTGCACCGGTCGTCCCTCGGAGCCGCGAGCGCGCAGGACGAAGTCGAAGTTGGCCGAAGTGTTCATGGCGTAAAACACGTTGGCGTTGTCGGGAATCACCAACTCTGAAAACCAGAAGGTTAAAATAACATTCAGTAAACGTGACATTTAATAATAAACTGGTACCAAAACCGTCACAAACAGGAAGGACGTAAAGTAAGGCGTCAGGGTGAAATCTGTCACTCACAATATATTATACATATCCTCGATATTACTGTCTCTTTAATGCTCATATCTGATTGGTCAGGGAAAGTGAGAGAAAGGGAGGAAATCTAGACAAGAGACAAAAGTCTGAAAGGGAGAGACAGAATGAAATGAAAGAAGGAAGGAAGGGAGACATTACGTTTGGAAGGAAAACCAGGGAGAGAAAAACAGACAGAGAGAAAAAGAGAGAGACAAAGAGAGACAGATGGACAGACAAATAGACATTTACTCACTCACAAGATAGCTGCACTGTGTGTGTGTGTGTGTGTGTGTATGTGTCTGTCTGTCTGTGTCTGTGTGTGAGTATGTGTGAGTATGTGTGTGTGTGTGTGTGTGTGTATGTGCAAGTGTGTCTGTGTGTGTGTGTGTGAGTGAGTATGTGCGAGTGTGTGTGTGTGTGTCTGTCTGTCTGTGTATATGCGAGTGTGTGTGTGTCTGTGTGTGTGTGTGAGTATGTGCGAGTGTGTGTGTGTGTGTGTGTGTGTGTGTCTGTGTATGTGCGAGTGTGTGTGTGTGTCTGTGTGTGTATCTGTCTGTCTGTCTGTCTGTGTGTGAGTATCTGAATATGTGTGTGTGTCTGTCTGTGTGTGAGTATTTGAGTGTGTGTGTGTCTGTCTGCCTGTGTGTGAGTATTTGAGTGTGTGTGTCTGTCTGTCTGTGTGTGAGTATTTGAGTATGTGTGTGTCTGTCTGTCTGTGTGTGAGTATTTGAGTATGTGTGTGTCTGTCTGTCTGTGTGTGAGTATTTGAGTATGTGTGTGTCTGTCTGTCTGTGTGAGTATTTGAGTATGTGTGTGTGTGTCTGTCTGTGTGTGAGTATTTGAGTGTGTGTGTGTCTGTCTGCCTGTGTGTGAGTATTTGAGTGTGTGTGTCTGTCTGTCTGTGTGTGAGTATTTGAGTATGTGTGTGTGTGTCTGTCTGTGTGTGAGTATTTGAGTATGTGTGTGTCTGTCTGTCTGTGTGTGAGTATTTGAGTATGTGTGTGTGTGTCTGTCTGTGTGTGAGTATTTGAGTATGTGTGTGTCTGTCTGTGTGTGAGTATTTGAGTATGTGTGTGTCTGTCTGTGTGTGAGTATTTGAGTATGTGTGTGTCTGTCTGTGTGTGAGTATTTGAGTATGTGTGTGTGTCTGTCTGTGTGTGTATCTGTCTGTCTGTCTGTCTGTCTGTCTGTGAGTATCTGAATATGTGTGTGTGTCTGTCTGTGTGTGAGTATCTGAATATGTGTGTGTCTGTCTTGTCTGTGAGTATCTGAATATGTGTGTGTGTCTGTCTGTGTGTGAGTATTTGAGTATGTGTGTGTCTGTCTGTCTGCGTGTGAGTATGTGTGTGTGTCTGTGTGTGTGTATCTGAGTATGTGTGTGAGTGTGTATCTGTCTGTCTGTCTGTCTGTGAGTGAGTATGTGTGTGTGTCTGTCTGTCTGCCTGTCTGTGTGTATCTGAGTGTGTGTGTGTGAGTGTGTGCGTCTGTCTGTGAGTATCTGGGTGTGTGTGTGTGTGTGTGTGTGTGTGTGTGTGTGTGTGTGTGTGTGTGTGAATGAGTGATGATGGCAATGTGTGTGTGTGTGTGTGTGTGTGTGTGTGTGTGTGTGTGTGTGTGTGTGTGTGTGTGAATGAGCGATGATGGCAATGTGTGTGTGTGTGTGTGTGTGTGAGAGAGAGAGAGAGTGAGTGTGTGTGTATGTGAGATGATGGCAGTGTGTGTGTGTGTGTGTGTGTGAGTGTGTGTCTGTCTGTGAGTATCTGGGTATGTGTGTATGTGTGTGTATGTGTATGTGAGATGATGGTGTGTGTGTGTAATTAAGTTGATGTAAGTCAGCACACCTCTCTCGTCTGATATGACCTGAACGAGCTCGT
>NC_062531.1:2062762-2065262 GCF_022655615.1 Tachysurus fulvidraco
TGCAGTCTCTTCTGCGAGCGCTTCTGATGCTCCTTGGCGCAGTTCTCCAGGTTGGCGAACTTGGACGTTCCCTCCTACAGAGACAAAGAGCTCATTAACATCTGTAACTCCTCAAACTGCTGGGAATCTCTGAAATGTCCCGCCCCTCACCCTCATGAGCAGCTCCCGGCTCGTCAGGTAATTGTTGTGATCGGAGAAGATTTCGGAGAGCTCCTCGAACATCTGCATGCTGTCTCTGTAGAGGAACCGAACACAGTGGTGGTCAGAGACAGAAGCATGGAGTCACTGAGAGAGTTCTGAGCTCCTCACCAGCAGGGCATCGGTTCACTTATAGACCACCTTGGTTTATCAGTTCATCTTTGTCTATACATCTATCTATTTAGGTCAGTCCATCCATCATTCAACTTGATTCATCACTCTTCTGTCTACCTTCCTGGTCCATCCCTCCCTCCACCCAACCATCCATGCTTCCGTTATTCTAGCTTTGGCCAATCCATCCATCCATCTTTGTAGGTACACCCATATATCCATCCATCCATATATTCATCTATCCATCCAGGTATCTTGGTCCACTTAACCATCCATCCATCTATCTTGGTCGGTTCATCCATCCATCCTTCCATCCATCCCTCCATTCATCCATCCATCCTTCCCTCCATCCATCCTTCTATCCACCCATACATCCATCCTTCCATACATCCATCCATCCTTCCATCCATCCATCCTTCCATACATCCATCCATCAATCCACACATCCTTCCATCCATCCGTACATCCACCCATCCTTCCATACATCCATCCTTCCATACATCCATCCTTCCTTACATCCTTCCATCCATCCTTCCATCCATCCATACATCAATCCACACATCCTTCTATCCATCCATACATCCACCCATACATCCATCCTTCCCTTATCCATCCTTCCATACATCCTTCCCTCCATCCATCCTTCCATTCATCCATCCATCAATCCACACATCCTTCCATCCATCCGTACATCCACCCATCCTTCCATCCATCCATCCATCCATCCTTCCATTCATCCATCCATCCTTCCATACATCCATCCATCAATCCACACATCCTTCCATCCATCCGTACATCCACCCATCCTTCCATACATCCATCCATCCATCCTTCCATACATCCTTCCCTCCATCCATCCTTCCATCCATCAGGTCTTTGTTCAACTAAATCTCTTCATGTTTGTGGTATTTTGACCATTTAAAATGATGTTGTACAGGAATTTTAGCTCCTTTAAATAATAAACCGGTAAAAGAACCAAACGTGTGACGATGAGTAAACCTACAGACAGTAAAAACCACATTACAGTTCAGAGCTGAGAGGAAAGAAGACTAGCGTATAAAGGAAGTGGTGATTGAGCCATGACCTGTGCATGTAAAAGAGCTGCAGGGTTTGAGACAGAATGCTGCTGAAAGAGGAAGCGGTTCAGCAGAAAGCAGAAGTGTGTGTACATCGTCATGGAGACTCACTTGTGCACGCAGGCCCACGACCGCTTCAGTCTGTAGATGGGGTTGGACTGCAGGGCCGAGACGATGGCTTTCAGGGAGGAGAAATTCTTACGAATTCGACACTCCTGAGGAATCAACAACCGGCATGAGTGTCACAAGTGGGCATGGCTACAATTAAATCCTTCACATAGGATGGAGACGGAGTCATTCCATCCACTTATCCATGTCTAGCTATACATCCAACATCTATGTTCATCCATTCACCCATCATCATTGTGTATTCTATAATCTATCCATCCATCCAGTCATGTCTCCATCCATCCATCCATCCATCCATCCAATCATGTCTCCATCCATCCATCCATCCAGTCATGTCTCCATCCATCCATTCAAACAGTCATGTCTCCATACATCCAGTCATGTCTCCATCCATCCATCCATCCATCCATGTCTCTATCCATCCATCCATCCATCCATCCATCCATCCATCCATCCAACCAGTCATGTCTCCATCCATCCATCCATTCACGTCTCCATCCATCCATCCATGTCTCCATCCATCCATTCATCCAGTCATGTCTCCATCCATCCATTCATCCAGTCATGTCTCCATTCATCCATCCATCCATCCATCCAGTCATCCAGAAATTAATATTTAGAACAAAAACAAAACCCAGGTTGAAATTGTTTAGTAACACTTTATTATGTGTGTTTAAGTTAAGTGTGTGTGTGCGTGTGTGTGTGTGTGTGTGTGCACCTGTGCGATGTCGATCCAGCGCTGGATGATCCGTGCACGCAGGTGCGGTCGTAGGTGCCGTGGATGGAGAACGGTGCTGACCACGCAGCCTGCCACAGCGTTGAACTGAGTGATGGTGGCCCTGACGGTGGGAGCTGCCTGCTTGTTCTCCTTCTTATCTCTCTGAGACCAAACAGAACCCAGACAGTGATGAGGGACCACCTTCTTAAAGAGCAGCTGAGGAACACACACACACACACACACACACACACACACACACACGAGAGAG
>NC_062531.1:2070262-2080262 GCF_022655615.1 Tachysurus fulvidraco
TGAGTGAAAATGTGCGAAAGTGTGCTTTTTAAAAATAAAAGAAACAAAAAAATGTAATTGTTGAAAAATATCTGTGGTGTAAGAGGAATAAAACCCTTCAGAAGGTGCTGAATATAATCGATCCCACTTCTGGGTGGTAACAACATACATCATTCCTGTAGCACTTCTGTGTGTGTGTGTGTGTGTGTGTGTGTGTGTGTGTGTGTGTGAGTGTGAGTGTGTGTTCTCTTACCCCCAGCCATCTTGCCCCTTTGTTGGCGGCTTGCTGGATTTGGACCCTTTTGAGTGTGACGCTGTAAACTGCCCCCTCCTCCACCTCCTCACCCCAGTCCTGCACCGAGCTCTGCACACACACACACACATTCTAAATTTAATAAACATTAATTAGACGATTATAAGATAAAAGAAAGAACAGTGAGACAGAGAAAGAGAGAGAGAGAAAGAGAGACAGAGAGAGAGCGAGAGACAGAGAGAGGGAGAGAGAGAGCAAAACTTACAAATGAACTGAATCAAATTGAATCAAATCCAGTACTGGATTCATGACGTCTGAAGGGAATTGACTCATGAGTCATTTAAGGAGATCGTATCATATATGTATATCCTAGTGTGTATTCAGCACTGAATTAGTTCTCAAGGCTAAAAGGCCAAAGCCACGTCCACTCTCAACTCTGTGTGTGTGTATGTGTGTGTGTGTGTGTGTGTGTGTGTGTGTGTGTGTGTCTACAGATTAAGTTGTCAAATATGGAAAGATGGAAATAAAAACACACAACAAGCTGACAGGAGCTAAAGAGCAGAAATGACACACACACACTCTGTTTAACTGTAAAATCTGTATTTTTTTTTAATTATTTGACAGGAACTCGTCCAATCAGAATCTAGCACTGGGTCTACATTCGCCATCTGTTTCCTGTACAGCTGTAAGAGATAAACACCGGGCTATAAGAGTCACACTGGACACCATGCTAAACAATGGCAGGAGGTGAACACGCTCACAACCTGGAGCCTGCTGAGTCCACACCACACACACACACACACACACACACACACACACACACACACACACACACACACTACACACACACACACACACAATACACAAACACCACACACACTACACACTCACAAACTACACACACAATACACACACACACACTACACACAAACACTCACACACTACACACAATACACACACACACTACACACAGTCACACACACTACACACACAAAACACACACAAAATACACGCACACACACACTACACACACAATACACACACACACTACACACAATACACACACTACACACACACAATACACACACACACACTCACTCACACAATACACTCACAATATACACACACACACACACTACACACACACACACACACACAATACACAAACACCACACACACTACACACTCACAAACTACACACACAATACACACACACACACACACTACACACAATACACACACACACTCACACACTACACACACAAAACACACACAAAATACACGCACACACACACTACACACACAATACACACACACACTACACACAATACACACACTACACACACACAATACACACACACACACACAATACACTCACACAATACACACACACACACAATACACACACTACACACAGTCACACACACTACACACACAAAACACACACAAAATACACGCACACACACACTACACACAATACACACACACAATACACACACACACACACTCACTCACACAATACACTCACACAATACACACACACACACACACTACACACAATACACACACTACACACACACCATAGTACCATAGTTACTATTCTAACTTACACTAACTTACTGAAGAAACAAACATATGGATTTTCTACAGGTATATTTTTGCTTTGTAAAACAGCAACAAACAAAGCGAGCTGTCGGCAGGGTTTTTTTTTAACATAAGCCAGAACAGGAACTGTTGTTTTTGTGTAACTAGAAATGGATAAAAATGACTTGTCAAAATGTTTTAAGTCATAGCAGCTTTAACCAGTCGTAATCTCCCTCGTCCTGTAGATGTCTCAAAACTCGTCAGCGTTAAAAAAAGCAGCGTAAACTAACGCTGACCAATCAGAACCGTTCCAGAATGCGGTCCCCAGTAACCGTGACGCTACGATACTCAAACGCTTAAAGATAATTTCTTAATGTTCCTTAAAGTGAAAGATAATCAACATGTTTACATCGTTCTGATTTTGGACAAAAAAAAATATCAGACTATAAAAAAATTAAACTTTCGTTACATTTGTGTGTGTTGACATCGTGATACGACGTTTTGTAGGACGTCTCGTGTAGTCCTGAGGATTTCTGAGTGAAAGTGACGGTGAATCATTTGTAGCGTTTTTTTCACACAGCCTGTTATTAACTCGGCTTTATAACGCAACGAGTGCAAAACGGTCATTTGGTGTTTTAATACACAGAGGATTAGACTGTAACCTGAAATTAACCGATGGGAAAAAATTCAGTGCCAAGGCTTCTTCTTCTTCTTCTTCTTAATCATACGGGGAGTAAAGATCGTGTTTTCTGTAACTAGGTACGAGTTTCTATTTACGCAGATCAACGTTTAATCTCAGGGTTTAAGATGCTCTACGGCTTCGGCATAAACGAGAGAGTTTAAATAAAAAGCAGCGGTTAGCTATTGTTTTTTTTTCCTGTTAAACCTAAACAAGAACTGATGATATAAATAAACACAGACATCCTTGAAACAGTGCTAACGTTATGCTAATGCTGAGCTGATTATTTTCCTATTCCTGTTACCTATAACAGCACATCCTGAAGCGTTTTACTGCTCATACAGTATACTATTCTTTTTTTATTTATTTATTACAGAGCAAAAGCACGACAACGGTCGTTTTTATCCGCTTAGAGTTACATGAAAGGTTGATAAATCTATTCAGTGCATGTTATCATCACAGCTTCAGCTCGGACCGTCACGAAACGCTGACACCGGAGACTCCTTCCGTAAAGGTTAAAGAAACATGGACTTACGGAAAAAGTCATTAATTTTGTTTAAAATTTGTCTAGTATTAAGTTTAGATCGTGTGGATTAGTCGGATCCGAAGATACGGAAAAACAAATCAATTTAATAACCGTGTTTAGACTAATATTACAATATTAAGTATAATATTAATATTACTAATAAATTATTAATATTAAGTATAATACTAATATTATGTCTGAAGTTCTTTCTTATTATCGGTGTCATGCTATTGTTAAAAAAAACACTTCACAGGAAAGTTTCCGAAATAAATAAATGAATAAATAAATAAATAAATAAATAAATAAATAAACAAATAAATAAATAAGGAGGAGGGAAATAATATACAATAGTTTACAATAAGAGCTTTTTAAAAAAAAATTAAATCAGTTATTTTCAAATAAATATATTAATGAATAAATAAATAAAAACAAACAGCTAGATAAATGAACAAATATATAAATAAATATATAAATGATGAATGAATAGACAGATAGATAAATGAATGAATAAATAAATAAATAATAAATAGATAGAAAAAAGATAGAAAGATAAATAAATAGATAGATAGATAGATAGATAGATAGATAGATAGATAGATAGATAGATAGATAGATAGATAAGAATAAATAAATTAAATAAACAAACAGATAAATAGATTAAAAAACAGATAAACAAACAAACAAACAAACAAACAAAGGTCCTACTTTTCACATCCTTAGTAACACTGTTGCTATCATTACTTGTGTATTTTTGCCGGACTATTGACATGTAAAGTACATGACATGTTTTTCAGGCTCTTCCTCGTCCCCCTGACGGAACATAACGGTCTCTAAACCCGTAAAATGACGTTAAATCGCTCGCGGCCATGTTTACAAAACGAGTATAAAATAAACACAAACACAAACAGCTAACATTTTGCGACAGTTTGTGTTACTTGGCAGCAAAAGTTCTTTTCAGCTCGCGCTCTTTTCTAACTCCTTTATCCTTCACTTTTCCTTTATGTCCCTGTTTTCTTCCCTCCGTCGTGTTTCTCCTCCGAACCGGAGATCAGTAATAAAAGTTTAAACCTCACCATTTTAGCTTTCCAGGCGAACTTCATGGTGACGTTTTCTCACATCGTTTGTTTGTAGCATCAATGCTAATAAAAATATGAGCGCTGAATCTCTCACACACACTCTCTCTCCCTCACACACACTCTCTCTCCCTCACACACACTCTCCCTCTCTCACACACACACTCTCTCTCCCTCACACACACTCTCTCCCTCACACACACACACTCTCTCTCCCTCACACACACACTCTCTCTCCCTCACACACACACTCTCTCTCCCTCACACACACTCTCTCTCTCCCTCACACACACTCTCTCTCCCTCTCTCACACACACTCCCTCTCTCTCTCCCTCTCTCTCACATACACACTCTCTCCCTCTCTCACACACTCTCTCTCTCTCTCTCTCTCTCTCTCTCTCTCTCTCTCTCTCTCTCTCTCACACACACACACACACACACACTCACTCACACTCCCTCTCTCTCTCTCTCTCTCTCTCTCTCTCTCTCTCTCTCTCTCACACACACACACACACACACACTATCTCTCCCTCTCTCTCAGACTCTCTCTCTCTCTCTCTCTCTCTCTCTCTCTCTCTCACACACACACACACACACACACACACACACACACACTGTCCCATCCCAGCTCCTGTCCCTCTGCCCATTTCCTATTCCTCCAATTGTGCCAAAACACGGGTGCAGTTCTTCGCCCTGCCACTAGGGGGTCAGGTCTCAATTAACCCAAATACTAAACTCACTCACTCACTCACACATTTTCTACCGCTTTATCCGAACTACCTCGGGTCACGGGTGTCATCTCAGGCGTCATCGGGCATCGAGGCAGGATACACCCTGGACGGAGTGCCAACCCATCGCAGGGCACACACACACACACACACACACACACACACACACACACACATACACACACACTACGGACAATTTTCCAGAGATGCCAATCAACCTACCATGCATGTCTTTGGACCGGGGGAGGAAACCGGAGTACCCAGAGGAAACCCCTGAGGCACGGGGAGAACATGCAAACTCCACACACACAAGGCGGAGGTGGGAATCGAACCCCGACCCTGGAGGTGTGAGGCGAACGTGCTCAAATACTAAACTTGCTAATCAAATTCAACACGTGTATTTACGTGACGATTTAACCAATGTAATATTCTACAAATATATTCCAACGAAGAATCTTTAATACATCTTATCTCGGCTCTACAGTAAGTCCTAAACCTGCCCGTCATCGTTTGACCAAATCAAGCTCTCCATCGAACACCTCCATAGAAACAAGATTGAATAGAGTTGAATTAAAACTTTAAATATATTACTGTAGAAATATTTCTGATGTGTTTCTGATGCGTTTCTGATGCGTTCAGCGCGTCCTCGTGTTTGTTGTGTTGATGTCCCAGGTTAAGTGGCTGCTAGTCTAAAGGTGACGTTAGCTTCTAAAAACAAAACTAAAATCACAAGAACTTCACTGTTTGGGTTTTTAAACTTGTTTTTATCGACCTATCGGTTTATTTTCATTCTCCTACATTACCCACAATGCTGTTCAACTAGCTGCTGACAGCCGTGTCATTTCAAAGTGTTCGAGTTTCAACGTGAGGAAAAAACACGAATGCTTCTGCTTTATTTATCTTTTTTTTTTTTTTTTTTGCAAAAATCTAGCCAACCTTCCGATCGTTTCCACCCCAGGACAGCGATGCGGCAGCACTTTAGTCCTTTAGTCTTTAGTCCTCATCTTCCCAAATAGATCAGCTTCCAAAGCTTCATCTTTCACACCAATACAACCATCAGTGTCATCACGCTTCTCAGGCTGGCTAGTAAAATATTTGCTAGCAAAAAAAAGCTAAAAATGGGTTTATGATATTTTTGCGATATTAATTTATATAAATAAAACACATTTGAATCTAAAATTAAAATGAAGCTGTGATGTCATAGCGCCCTCGTTGACACAGACACACCTGCACCAGCAGAATTTGGACGAGTGAGGGGAATAGATCTCTTACTATCTCAGCTGTGTGTGTGTTGTGTGTGTGTGTGTGTAGGGGTGTATTGTATGATGACGTAAACATGACTTAAGAAACACAATGTAAGGAAGACTGACATTCAGCCTGATTGTTTTAGCAGAGAAACGTACAAGCTGGACGTGATGTAACACACACACACGCACACACACACACACACACACACACACACACACACACACACACACACACACACACTTGAATGTGTGTCCTGCCACTCTGCCTTCTTTACCTTGCATTACCCACGTCATACCAGCCAAGTGTCGCATGCCCTGCGGATCTCACACACACACGGCCGTGACGTCTGGGTGTTTTGTGTGTGTGTATGTTTGTTTATAATTTGTGTGTGCGTGCATATCTGCATGGATGTATGTGTGTGTGTGTGAGATCAACAAGGGGTTGTTTAGGGCAGAAAGGTCACATTTGGGTTGGGGAGGCCCAGGGGGAAACCCATGCTAGTTCCCAGACCCTTGGAAGGAGAGCACACACACACACTCACACTCACACACACACACACACACACACACACACACACACACACACACACACACACACACAAGGGCGCTGGGAAAGGTCAACACTCCTCAGACCCCCTCCAGGGACAGCTGCTCTCTCTCAGAGGGGAGTGATGTCATCACCATGTATGAAAAACCAGGCCAGGAGAAATGTGAGGCATAACAGCTAAGAGCCCCAAAACCACACACACACACACACACACACACACACACACACACACACACACACACACACACACACACACACCTACACACACACACATTTATGATATATCTTGCAAAATTTATGCATGAAATTGTGATTGTGGAAATTCAAAAATATTATCGCTACTCCATCATCTTGACTACTCAGGAGGTTGCCGATGTAGGTGGCATTTTAATTCATCGTTAGGGAATAAAATCTAGAAGAGATTTAGAAGAGATTTAAATGCCGCCAATTGAAGCAGCAGCCTTCGCTCCAGTTATAAAGGAATTTATTTCACTTATTTAATCACCAAAACAACTTAAATCACTACTACTACTCGAAAAATGTCTAAAGGGTGAAGATTACTGTGGGAATCTGAACCCCAAGTTCTTGTAGGTGTGGCCTGTAGTCTTTTATCGTGTGGGTGTGGCCTGTAGTCTTTTATTGTGTGGGTGTGGCCTGTACTCTTATCATGTGGGTGTGGCCTGTAGTCTTTTATCTTAAGGGTGTGGCCTGTAGTCCCTTATCTTATGGATGTGGCCTGTAGTCTTTTATCGTGTGGGTGTGGCCTGTAGTCTTTTATTGTGTGGATGTGGCCTGTAGTCTTTTATCATGTGGATGTGGCCTGTAGTCTTTTATTGTGTGGGTGTGGCCTGTACTCTTTTATCATGTGGGTGTGGCCTGTAGTCTTTTATTGTGTGGGTGTGGCCTGTAGTCTTTTATTGTGTGGATGTGGCCTGTAGTCTTTTATCATGTGGATGTGGCCTGTAGTCTTTTATTGTGTGGGTGTGGCCTGTACTCTTTTATCATGTGGGTGTGGCCTGTAGTCTTTTATCTTAAGGTTGTGGCCTGTATCTTTTATCCTGTAGGTGTGGCCTGTAGTCTTTTATCTTAAGGGTGTGGCCTGTAGTCCCTTATCTTATGGATGTGGCCTGTATCTTTTATCTTGTGGGTGTGGCCTGTAGTCTTTTATCTTAAGGTTGTGGCCTGTATCTGTTGTCCTGTGGGTGTGGCCTGTAGTCTTTTATCTTAAGGGTGTGGCCTGTAGTCCCTTATCTTATGGATGTGGCCTGTAGTATTTTATCTTAAGGTTGTGGCCTGTATCTTTTATCCTGTAGGTGTGGCCTGTAGTCTTTTATCGTGTGGGTGTGGCCTGTAGTCTTTTATCGTGTGGATGTGGCCTGTAGTCTTTTATCGTGTGGGTGTGGCCTGTAGTCTTTTATCTTAAGGGTGTGGCCTGTAGTCCCTTATCTTATGGATGTGGCCTGTAGTCTTTTATCTTAAGGTTGTGGCCTGTAGTCTTTTATTGTGTGGGTGTGGCCTGTAGTCTTTTATTGTGTGGGTGTGGCCTGTAGTCTTTTATCTTAAGGTTGTGGCCTGTATCTTTTATCCTGTGGGTGTGGCCTGTAGTCTTTTATCTTAAGGTTGTGGCCTGTAGTCCCTTATCTTGGGGTGTGGCCTGTAGTCTTTTATTGGGTGGATGTGGCCTGTAGTCTTTGATCTTGTGGGTGTGGGATGTAGTTTTTGATTTTGTGGGTGTGGCCTGTAGTCTTTTACATTGTGGGTGTGGCCTTTAGTCTTTGATCTTGTGGGTGTGGCCTGTAGTCTTTTATCATGTGGGTTCAGTTGTTGTTTATCTCAGATATAAAACTGGAGTAGTTGTTTACATGCCGTGTGTTCAGGTTACTGCTAGCTTCGTCCCCTAGCACTAAACACTACACAGATACTCAGCAGATTTACAAACCATCTTCACCGAATTTTTCTCTTTCTCAGATCTTTACTTTCCTTCATAACGACTCAATACACATTTAATAAATAAAGAGCTGGTGTGTGTCGGAGTGTCAGAGATAAATCACGGTTCTGTTGGATCTGTCACTGTAATGTGTCATGTCTTCTCTGCATAGAGCTGAGAGGATCTCGGTTTTAAAGATCAATTATTATTATTATTATTATTATTATTATTATTATTATTATTATTATTATTATTATTGTTATTCTTATTATTATTGTTGTTGTTGTTGTTGTTGTTGTTATTATTATTATTATTATTATTATTGCTATTATTATTATTATTATTATTATTATTGTTGTTATTATTGTTATTATTATTATTATTGCTATTATTATTATTATTGTTGTTGTTGTTGTTGTTGTTGTTGTTGTTATTATTATTATTATTTATGATTATGGCTCATTTCAGGAGTTCATGTAACTTTATGGAAAAGTGTTTATTGTGTTATCTTTGGGTGTATTCCAGTAGCCTGACCTCATCCTGACTGAGGCTCTCCGGTTGGTAATCTCACACATTCCAGCATATATTGGGATAAAAGTGCGCACACACACACACACACACACACACACACACACACACACACACACACACACACACACACACACACACAAACTTTTGTGTGTATGACGAATGGAAACCTGCCAAAATTCATCACATCACATCATGTTTTTTAGTCATTGCAAAGATATTCGGTCAGCACAAAAAGAACATCACACACACACACACACACACACAATGTCAAAAACAGAGCAGTGGGGATGCGCCGCCCCATAGCCAGGCCGAGAGAGAGCCTGCTGCTGTTATTGCTCTTCACCAGAAGGAAACACACACATTCCAGGAAATCTGCCACTTCCTGCCTGCAGCCTCCTGACTCCAACGAGTCGGAATCGGAGCAGCAGCTGTACTGTGACGGACACCGACGACTGCAGGGATGTCGGGAAAAATACAAAGCTACTAAGGAAAGGCTTTCATGTGACAACAGCACAGAGCTCTCGACCGCTGACTATAAAACAGCAACACGAGGAGGCCTCGACTCCAGACGAGGAAGTTTTCACAATCAGCCGCAGGTGTCGATGGCACAACCTCGGAAATTAGTCGCATCTCCGTCATATAGAAAGTGAACATATGTGAAAGAGGATAGAGACAGATTAATGCTTACAAACCTGTGATGCAACAACAAGACAATATTACAAATAATAAAACGTTTTCAATCGGACGGACGTTGTCGTGTCCGCGAGTCCGATCTAAAGTGAGTCAGGACTCTGTCATTCTTTCCGTGTGTTTTAGACGTGTGTTTGTCCCTCTGTCGATGATCTTACACCGAATTTTGGTGTTGAAGAGAAATCCGAGCTGCTTTTATTTAGATGAACGAACGCTCGGAGCTTCTCAGAGAGCAG
>NC_062531.1:2082762-2102762 GCF_022655615.1 Tachysurus fulvidraco
CTATGGAAGTCAGTTCGTGCTGCTAACTGTCTGATTACCAACATTTTTCAAAATATCATCTTTTGTGTTAAACAGAAGAAAGAAACTCGTACAGTTTTGGAACAAATTAAGGGTGATGAAATAACACAATTTTCATTTTTGGGTGAACTTTATACCTTTAAGAGCTACATTTAGCCTTAAATGTTATATGAATATGGGACCTGGAGCTCAGGTTTTATCAGCTGTACATTTTCAATGTACATTTAATTAAGAGTGAACAATAAACATTTGTTCAGTTTTATCACCAACACACTTTCATTGCAGAATATTATGAACTGAATGAACTGGTAGTTTACAAAGCTTTACAAATACGTGTGTACTCGGGCTGTGGGTGAAATGTCACCCGAAGCTGCTGTAGCTTTAGGCGCAGGCTTCCGAAAACACTCAGAGTGTAGTTTGGGTCTGCTTTCGTTTCAGATCCTCTTTTACATTAGTTAGTTAATTTCTAATTTGCGCCAAAAACACCACCAAGCAACTGATTTTCCTCCTCGGTAGGTGACGTCAGATCAGGTCACAGGCCACGGAAGCCCCAATGGTCCAAAAACGTTAGTGATTCGCAATCGCAACCACAGTCTGTGTTCGCAACACAGTGCGGGGTGAATTTATGAATGAAAGTTCTGTGACAAAACGATATTGTTACGTATTCTCACGCTTTTTAAGTGTGTATACGGAAACCTTGGCCTTTCCTAGTGGGTATACGGCGTATACCTGCGTATCATGTAGACTGAATCTAGATATGAGTGATCGATAGACAGATGAAGAGAGTCAGACAGACAGACTGACACAGACAGACAGACAGACAGACAGACAAAGACACACACACAGACACACACAGACAGACAGACAGACAGACACACAGAGACACACACACACACAGATACACACAGACACACACGCAGACAGACAGGCGGACACACACATAGACAGACAAACAGACACACACACAGACAGACAGACAGTGAGACAGACAGGCAGACACAGACAGACAGACAGAAAAACGCACAGACAGACACAGACAGACAGACAGACACACAAACAGATGCACACAAACAGACAGACAAACAGACAGACAAACAAACAGACAGACAGACAGACAGATACACAGACACACAGATACACACAGACACACACGCAGACAGACAGGCGGACACACACACATAGACAGACAAACAGACACACACACGGACAGACAGACAGTGAGACAGACAGGCAGACACAGACAGACAGACAGAAAAACGCACAGACAGACACACACAGACAGACAGACAGACACACAAACAGACAGCCAAACAGACAGACAAACAAACAGACAGACAGACAGACAGATACACAGACATAAACAGACAGCCGAACAGACAGACAAACAAACAGACACACGGACAGACAAACGAACAGACAGACAGGCCAGACAGGCAGACACACACACACACACACACAAACACACA
The DNA here is from genome assembly GCF_022655615.1 of Tachysurus fulvidraco. Classification (NCBI taxonomy): domain Eukaryota; kingdom Metazoa; phylum Chordata; class Actinopteri; order Siluriformes; family Bagridae; genus Tachysurus; species Tachysurus fulvidraco. The sequence goes on from NC_062531.1 coordinate 2,084,247, forward strand.
CACACACACACACACACAAACACACACACACACACACACACACACACACACACACACACAGAAAAAGACATACACACACAAACATGCAGACAGACAGACAGACAGAAGGACTGATGCTGATACAAGCATGTTTAAATGGTGTGATGAACATGTTTCTATGGACTCTGAAACACTCATTACACACACACACACACACACACACACACACACACACACACACACACACACACACACACAGGGTGTGTCGGAATGCTGATCAGACACTTTAATCTCTTATCTAGTGAATGGAGTTGGACCCTCGCCACATTAGCCGTGATTTTGCAAATCAGTGAGATAAACCAGGGCACATGAGGGGGATCAGAGCGAGAGAGAGAGCGAGTGAGAGAAAGACAGAGAGAGAGACCCACACACACAACCCCCCCACCACCACCACCCACACACACTCACACAGAGGTTAATGAATTTCCAGCCCTGTTGTATTTTCACCATGTTGATGTAGTCACGCTGTAATTCATCATCAGACACAGAGTATAAACCTGACACTCGAGGACAATGTCCCTTGTTTACCAAACACACACATCGCCCTGTGCCGTATCCATACTGTACTTCTATACACTTACAAGAGAAAACACACTTTTAAATCATCGCACCTTCATTTTGACCCCCGTTACAAATCCCTAAACCTTAAGAGATGTTTTCTAAGCAAAAATGAAACGAATTTTAATTGAACAAATTAGCGAGCTCTGTTAGCTAGCTAGGTTTTGCTAGCTTTTGCGAATTAGCTCACTAAAATTGTTAGCTCCTTCGTTCTTGTTGTCTTTTCTTAGCTAGCTACCGCAGCTTAGGGTTGCCACATTTAATACAGAAAATTAACGTGGGACACCTGCCGCAGCGGAGGGCCACGATGGCGTGCCAGTGGTGGTATATCATAACATTCGAAACTGTGAAAAGAACCGGCGAGGCGGCGTCCCGCCCTCCTCTGACTCTGATTGGCCGAGATTCACGGACCGTAACCCTAAAACAAACCAATCAAACCAACGATGGCAACGAGTATTACCCAATCAGGGGCAGTATAGGACCACACAATGTGGGTGGGGTGATTTGCATGGGATGCTGTATAATGTGGACCCATGTTAAAATACGGGACAAATCGATACGGGACGCGTCATTTTGCCTGTAAACACGGGACGATTCCGTATTTCACGGGACGGGTGGCAACCCTACCTCAGCTAGTTATACGATCTAGCCAGTTACGTTTTGCACGTCAGCTATTTAGTTATTAACCTAAAAAAACAACAACAGGATAAATGGTCATGTTTTGTAAACTATTTATTAACACGAGCTTACGTTTTGAAAACCGGTTACATAAATCGGCTAGTCGAGTTTTATTTGCCTCGCTAACCCGGCCTTAGCGTTCATTCCAGCGAGGTAATTAATCGTCGGTTTACTAGCAGCAGGTCATCGGTAACCAACACACACTTTAAACACACATTCAGCTTGTGCTCATGCCGCTTTGTTACGGGGAAAGAAAACAAGCAAGCGTAACAAAAAAAAAAAACGACAAAAAGAAAGTAAATCTTGCAGAAAGGCTTCTCGAAATATTAAATTCTTATTTAAAAAAAAGTGGAAATGAAAGCACGGCGCACAGAAAGCTGTAGCTCATCACTTCCTTACCGAAGCTGACGCTAAAGCTGGAAGCTTCAGAAGCGCAGCATGTGGGCTCTAATTAACTTCACGGCAACACAGACGAGGTCTTTAAAGACGAGTCTCAGATTGAAGAAAAAAATCTCATCGTTTATTTTCTTACACTTATTGTATTTACTGTATTTTGATGGGCTGATTATTGATATGGGGGTCACGGTGGCTTAGCGGTTAGCACGTTCTCCTCAAACCTCCAGGGTCGGGGGTTCGATTCCCACCTCCGCCTTGTGTGTGTGGAGTTTTCATGTTCTCCCCGTGCCTCGGGGGTTTCCTCCGGGTACTCCGGTTTCCTCCCCCGGTCCAAAGACATGCATGGTAGGTTGATTGGCATCTCTGGAAAATTGTCCGTAGTGTGTGTGTGTGTGTGTGTGTGAGTGTGTGTGTGTGAATGAGAGTGTGTGTGTGTGCCCTGTGATGGGTTGGCACTCCGTCCAGGGTGTATCCTGCCTCGATGCCCGATGACGCCTGAGATAGGCACAGGCTCCCCGTGACCCGAGAAGTTCGGATAAGCGGTAGAAGATGAATGAGTGATTATTGATGGCTGCGGCTACGTCAAATAGTTCAAATGTCACTAAGGCGTCTGATGAGATCGTATTCGGTCGAAACATCGTGTTGTCTAAAAAAAAATACAAAATGTAGAAAAACGCTAAATACGTATCGTGATGATGTCACTGTGATGAAGGGCAGTGGTGGCTCAAGTGGTTAAGGCTCTGGGTTGTTAATCAGAAGGTCAGGTTTCAAGCCCCAGCATTGCTAAGCTGCCACTGTTGGGCAATTGTGCAAGGCCTTTAACCCTCCCTACTCCAGAGGTGCTGTATCGTAGCTGGCGCTGAGCTCTGACCCTGAACTCTGACCCTGACCTCCTCAGTTGGGATCTGTGGAGAAAATAAATCCACTGTGCTGTAATGTACACGTGGCAATCATGAAGGCTTCTATTAATATTAAATCGCCGTTTACGCCCTCGTGAATAAGCCGTTACTATAGAAACGCCAACGTATTAGCAGCGTATTGACACTCAGGCAAAACGATAAAGACCTTGTGACCTGCAGCTAATGTAGCTTAATGTGCAACCTTATGGAAATGCACTGTCATATGCACACAGTGCATTATGGGTAATGGAAAAAAGTAAGATAGTGCTAGCATAGCACTATGCTTTTGGGACAAAACATATGAATGAATGAATCACCAAAACAGTGAATCAAATAGCGAAAAATGACTCAGTAAATGACGAGAGGAAAAAAAAAAACAGCGAGAACTTGAGCGTCGCTTTCGGCAAAAAAAAACCCCAAAAACTTCTCACTTCTTTTTGTGGAAAAACAGGAAGCGCTGCAGATGTGAAAAATGCTTCAACTGCAAATACTAAACCGAGAGTCGATCAGAGCGAGAGCACGCGCTCGTGCCGTGGAGCCGATGCCTGACCCGCAGCGCTGGACTGTGCCACGTCCCTCTTTATTACAGTTCATTGACCTCTAATAAAGGTTGCTAGCCTGCTGTGCTTGAGCCGAGATACAGGAAGGAGGTAACCGGTGTTTATTGCAGCTCTAGACTTCGGTAAGGACCGGACTTTGGCCCGACAGCATCGTCAGTGCCTTTAAAAAAAAACAAAACAGGGTCGTTAATCGACACGGAGGCGCAATCGCGGTTTTATGATCCGACTGCGTGACTCGGTTGTGAAGGAGGACGGAGGACAGGAGGTGGCGGAGGAGTGTGTGTTTGTGTGTGTGCATGTGTTTGTGTGTCAGAGAATGCACCATGATTTAACGATGGTGAATCCGGAGAAACGAAGAGACAGGAAGAGCAGAGGGACGATAAGGAAGATTTATGTGGACGAGGTTAGAGCCCGGAGTCTTCCTCCTACTCGTGCTGATAATCAAGAACCTGAGAGATGACAGACTCACACCGTGTGTGTGTGTGTGTGTGTGTGTGTGTGTGTGTGTGTGTGTGTGTGTGTGTGTGTGTATCTAGCACTTTGTGAGGACCAAATATCCTGACAACGATGTGACTGTGTCAAAAGTCCTCACAAATCACCCGGTCCTCATTATACAGTACGTTTCCTCAGATCTCGGATTTTGCTGCATGTGCAGGTCCCCACAAAGACAGAAAAAACAGATGGTGTGTTCATGTGTGTGACAATGCTCATGCTGATCTGGACAATTTTGTGTTAAACTGTGTGTGTGTGTGTGTGTGTGTGTGTGTGTGTGTGTGTGTGTGTGTGTGTGTGTGTGTGTGGAAAAAATGTGTTTGTTATAGTTATGGAAGGAGTCTCCAGTGTCAGCGCTTTGTAACAGTCAGAGGTAAAACTGTAAACATCAGTCGTTAATGTTGTGCTTTTTGTGTAGTGTGTGTGCGTGTGTGTGTGTGTGTGTGTGTGTGTGTGTGCGTGTGTGTGTGTGCGTGTGTGTGTGTGTGTGTGTGTGCTCTCTTTACTGGAAGAACAATAGCTGGAAGGGGAGCACATTGTGAGGAAGAGCAGTAACCTCGAGTAGCAGATAAGAGAGAATTAGGGCTGGTTCTCTCTCTCTATAGGCCCACATCATATGACTATATAAGATATCTAGTATATCATTCTCTATATATCTTCTTATCTCTCTCTCTCTCTCTCTCTCTCTCTCTCTCTCTCTTTTTGTCTCCCCCCCTCTTTCTCTCTCGCCCCCCCCCCTCTCTCTCTCTCGCCCTCTCTCTCTCTCTCTCTCTCTCTCTCTCTCTTCCAGTCAGAGGTTTTCGTCATTTGCACACCTCCCACGCCGGGGATCAAATACTGGTCAAATTCATGCCTCTGATCATGTGAAACTAAATTCTCTGTGTCCCGACTGACCGACTTCACCTCATCGCACGGCCGCGTGAAGACCGTAGCTTGAGATTTGTTCCAGAAACATCACACAGATTACGGCTAGGATTTGTACGGTGATAGACAGAGAAGATAAAACGAGCGGCAACGAGGTGCAAAAATAATAAAATCATGAGGCTAAAACAACTCCAACACTTCCTGCTATCTACTCGAGCCTTCATCAGATCCACACACACACACACACACACACACACACACAAACAGTCATGCACTATCTCTTGCTGCATCATTATATCCATCCCTCCCTAACAGAGACTTCACGCTGCAGTGCATTAAGTGCTTTTCTGCATTTTCTTCACTATTTACCAGAAACCACGACGCTTAATTCGGTCGAGTAAACAAGGACGCGGAATGATGCGATCAAGCGGTGTTGCCATGACGACCGCCATCGGAACAGAGCCCTGGACACTTTAGACGTCTTCCGTACATGAACCCGAAGTCTCCTTCACCTATCGTTAATAATACAAATACCACCAATTGGTGATTAACCACCAATCAGCTACCAGGATACCTTGTGTCCCTTTTCCACCGAGGCAGTTCGAGTGCAGGTTCGGAGCCTAATTCAGAACCAGTTCTTTCTGTTTCGACCGGCAAAGCACCGGCTCCGAACCAGGAAAAGTGGTTCTTAAGTAGCACCAAAACGTCGCTGGTCTAGACTTAAGAACCGCTTGCGTCAGGAGCTGTGGGCGGGGCTACTGTTAGCGCATTTGATAATGTACCTTAAGTATACTAAAGTTTAATAAACTTTTACTTTACCGCAATATGATACATTATCAGCACACATGATAGTAGGTAGCTACATGCTAAGGCTAAATTTTTTTTCTGTGTTAACGATAAAATAACGTTATGTACTTTATCGATTACAACCTCCGTTTATACAGATTACACGGAGCCGCACGTACACGTTTTATTCGCCGCGTTTGGATGCTGATGTAGGTTCGCAAAGCCATGAGCATTAACAGTAAAGCAACATCCGCCATTGTTGTCGTGTTTGTGTTTGCCGCTGCTGCGCTAACGTCGCTGGGACACGTGACACGTATACAATGATGTCACACTCGGCACTGTGACGGCTCTCTAGCCGGTGGAAAGGCAAACCGGTTCTTAAAAGGTTCGCCAGTGGAACCGACTTTGAACCAGCACTAGCGCTAGCTCTGAACCAGCACCCGGTTCTTTCCGGTGGAAAAGAGGCAATAGTGCACCTGAGGAAATCGAGAACATGCCGGGGATATTTTATATTAACGTGCACGTTTTATTAATACGTCATCGTTTCTATAGTAACGGCTCATTCACAGAGACATTGTCGTAGAGTTCCTTCTTTTACTGTTTATTTTATCCCAAACATAGTAACATCTAAACTCTATAGCTAAAAGTATGTGCACCCCTGACCTTCTCACATACATGTGCTTCTTCCTCGATCTGTTACCCAAAAGTTGTTTGTTTGTGCCGAAGCTTTTCGGTTTCCCTTCAATAAAGAACCTAAGCTTCCCAGAACCTGACAAAGCCGCTGAGCTCCATGAAGATCTGGTGTGGAAATGAAGGTTTGTGTGAAGACCTCGAGTGTCCTGCACTGAGCCCTGACTCTGGTAAACTGGAACTGGAGTCTCCTCAACATCTCGACATCAGTGTCTGATCTCACTAATGCTCCTGTAGGTTGTGTGAATGATCACCGATCCATCTGGAAAGCCTTCCAGAAGACGACAGTTGAGCTGATTATAACAGCAGAATGGAGCGTAAATCTGGGATGACACGTTCCACGAGGGGTGCACAAACTTTTGTTGTCAGTACAGTGTGTAAGAAATAAGTATCCCATGTAAAAGCTGTGTAAGTGGAGAGAAATAAATGATACTGAAGGACAGAAATACATAAATGGTTCAGAGGCTCATACTGTATGATGCTTTACTGTAATAAGGTGTCACACTCATTAGAGGCCTACAAAGTTTCCTGTAACACAAATAACACAAATCCTAATAATCTGGCAAACAGCCCGGTAATCACAACGGAGACGCACGTACTGTAGCATGTGCCACTTCCTTCACGCAGGAGACAAAACAGAGAAAAAAATGACACGGAAATGTTACCATGTAAATATTCAAACACATTGGGGTCAGTTTCAGTTATTTGGTATAAATTGCTTAGCGCCGCTTTAAACTACGTTTATAAATCGCTTAGGGCTGCTTTAAACTACGCTTTAAACGATTTTAAACAAATTAGAAAACACGCTAATGTTGTGATCTCAGTGAGGTCATGATGAACTCTCCCTCACACACACACATACACACACACACACACACACACACACACACACACACACACACACACACACACACACACACACACACACACACACACACACACACACACACATCAGGACAAGGGTTTACACTCAAGCAAACTGTAAAACATTTGTAGGTGTTTTCTTGTCTTGAGAAACAGGTGGACTCACACACTCACAAGATATTCTCACACACACACACACACACACACACACACACACACACACACACACACACACACAAGATATTCAGCATGGATGCACGATTCCAGATGCCTGCACTTTATAAAGACTTGATGAGTCTTCTTAGATTAAAAAAATGTGTGGGCGTTTTCTTGACATTTTGAGAAATAATAATAGTAGATGGAATCCAAAGACAACACACACCACACACACACACACACACACACACACAATGAGAGAGAGAGAGAGAGAGAGAGAGAGAGAGAGAGAGAGAGAGAGAGAGAGAGAGAGAGAGAGAGAGAGAGAGAGGACTGACCCAGTGCCGAGGGCTGCTGTCAGGTGATCGTGGCTGGTATCTCTGCAGTGCCACTCCTCCATCAGTGTCCAGCTCCAGACAGAGGGGCAGCGGTGTCCATGGTAGCAGAGATGCCAAGGGGTAGTGAGAGATCATGATGTCTCTCCTGTCTCTTCTGAGTCCCACTCAAACCCTGTGTATGCTAAGAAGAATAATGCAGCTCGAAGCATGCAGCCATGATCCAGTCCTGATGAGAAAGATGATGAGGCTGATGATGAAGCTTCAGGTCGCTGTTGCTCACGTGCGTCTGCAGCTCAGCATGGGATGAACTCCATACACACTCTACTCACTCACACACATGCACAGGCACACACACACTCTCCCTCTCCCTCTCTATCCCTCCCTCTCATGTGAGAGAAGCTTGGCTCTCAACTCTGACCACATGAGTGATTAAACCCTATTGTGTCTCAGACTCCGCCTCTGTTTAAAGCGGGGGAGGGGCTTTAAAAAAACAGCCATCATTCTAATTACAGACAGGACATGAGAAACAGAAAGAGAGAGAGACAGAGAGAGAGAGAGAGAGAGAGAGAGAGAGAGAGAGAGAGAGAGTCTGTGTATGAAAGAGAAAGTAAGAAACAGGACAAAAGGCAATGCTGAGACTTTTCATCTGAGAGAAAATGAGAGGATTAAGGATTTAAACTAACGAACACTTCCAAAGCCGCTTCTTATCCCGCAGGATCTGGAGCTAAATATTGATCAGACTATTCATCTTAAAGCGGCAATTAGCAAAACTCTTAAAGCAGCAACCAGTAAATATCTTAAAGCAACGATCAGCAAAACTCTTAAAGCAGCAACCCCCAAATATCGTAAAGCAGCGATCAGCAAATCTCTTAAAGCAGCAACCACTAAATATCTTAAAGCAGTGATCCGCAAATCTCTTAAAGCAGCAACCACTAAATATCTTAAAGCAGCGATCAGCAAATCTATTAAAGCAGCAACCACTAATCTTTAAGCAGCGATCTGCAAATCTCTTAAAGCAGCAAACACTAAATATCTTAAAGCAGCGATCAGCAAATTTCTTAAAGCAGCAACCACTAAATATCTTAAAGCAGCGATCAGCAAACCTCTTAAAGCACTACATAGGGGATCGGGAGCAGGAGCCATGTTAAACACACTCACTATCTGCGGATCAGCTGTGTTACTAAGTACCTGACAGAAATCACAGCAGTGTGTTAAACAATAATTAACCAAGACAAAATAAAGGCTCGTGCACACACACACACACACACACACACACACTCACACACACACACACACAGAGAGATCTTAATATCTAATCAGAAACATAGTGTTTCACATAGTAACTGAGAAATCCGGAATGAACAGGTGAATCAGCAGATTTAATAAAAAGATTTCAAAACGGATCCACACACACACACACACACACACACACACACACAAACCCAGGCAAAACCTCACGTTACAAACTCACAACCAAAGAGATTTTTCAATCTGTAATTTTTGTCCACATCATCAAAATCAAAACAATAATCATGAATCCTAAAGTTTTAGGGGTTTTGTACTACATTAAAACAATTAATTATGGTCATCAATAAAAACTAAATAAATTCAAAACCCTAAAAGTTTCTAAGTAGAAACAGAATTTTTCTTCTATGAAAATCAACCTCGTAAAACAGCAACCAGCAAAACCCTTAAAACAGCTATCAGTAAAGACCTTAAAGCAGAATCCACTAACATCTTAAAGCAGCAATCAGCAACATATCATTCCTCTCCATGCAGATGTCTCTATGGATTTCGGTACAGCAATTAGTAAAACTTGTAAATCAGTGATTAAGAAACTTTTCAAAGCTTCCAAACACTTTAAAGAGATTACCAAAAAACTTTAAAGTGGAAATAACCAAACTTCTTAAAGCAGCCATCACTAAATATCTTAAAACAGCAATTTCCAACCACTTAAAATCTTAAAACAGCAATCAGTTAAACTCATAGACCAGTGATCAACAAACCTCTTAAAGCAGCGATCTACAAACGTAATAACCAGTAAACAATTAGCTTATTGTTAGTTTAATGAATAAGAAAAACAGAAATTTCAGTCAACTAAAAGAATGTTACTCAGTAAACGCTAAATAAGGCCATTTTTTTTTCCGTGTTCTTTTTGAAAACAGAAATTAAAAATGTGTATTTCCGAATTAGTTTTATTTTGAGAACTCATTTAGATCGTTTTGGTCTAATTTATTTCTAATTTATTTAAATAATGTGTAGCCTTGTGTAGCATCCAGGAACGGTGTCTTAAGTGAAATGAGAAAATAAAATAAGGAATAAATAAAAGAAACTCCAGCAAAAGCGACTGAATATCTGTGACTTGACAAAAACAAACGCCAGCTGAATAAAAGTTCCACTGAATTCAGGTCACTGTTCGGACTCAGAACCGAAGTGCTGATGTCAGCAGAAAACATTGCTTATGTGACCAGCTTATAAATTCCTCCCTTTTATGATTAATATGGCTAAAGGTCAACCAGGAGAAATGAAATCCAGGCCTTAAAGATGTGACATTAAACTTTAAACATCTCTGATTTATAAACATGGACTTTTGGTAAAGAAATCTGACTTCATATGATGCAAAATTTAAATTAAAACTTATAAAACTTCTTAAATATATTTGAAATATATAAATTTCTTTTACATTTTTACAGCAGATATTTTGGCCTGATTAAAAAACTATTCCAAAACATACATCCATCTTCTACCGCTTATCCGGGGCCGGGTCGCGGGGGCAGCAGACTGAGCAGGGACACCCAGACTTCCCTCTCCCCAGACACTTTCTCCAGCTCTTCTGGGGGAATACCGAGGCGTTCACAGGCCAGCCGAGAGACATAGTCCCTCCAGCGTGTCCTAGGTCTTCCCCGGGGCCTCCACCCGGTTGGACATACCCGGAACACCTCCCCAGGGAGGCGTCCAGGAGGCATCCGGAACAGATGCCAGAGCCGCCTCAGCTGACTCCTCTCGATTTGGAGGAGCAGCGGCTCTACTCTGAGCTCCTCCCGAGTGACCGAGCTCCTCACCCTATCTCTAAGGGAGCGCCCAAACACCCTGCGGAGGAAACTCATTTCGGTCGCCTGTATCCGGGATCTTGTCCTTTTGGTCATGACCCAAAGCTCATGACCATAGGTGAGGGTAGGAACGTAGATCGACCGGTAAATAGAGAGCTTCGCTTTGCGGCTCAGCTCTGTCTTCACCACAACAGACCGGTATATCGACCGCATCACTGCAGAAGATCCACCGATCCACCTTTCGATCTCTCGCTCCATCCTTCCCTCATTCGTGAACAAGACCCCAAGATACTTAAACTCCTCCAGTTTGGGCAGGAACTCTCTGCCAAAATTATTTATCTATCTATCTATCTATCTATCTATCTATCTATCTATCTATCTATCTATCTATCTATTTATTTACTTTTAAAAAGGTTATTAAAATCCACACTTTGGTTCAATCAAACTTTAATAAATGTAATTAAACTTTATTAAAATTTAAACTAAACGGAAACAGGAGATTTTGGTGGGCGGGACTTTGTATTTATCCCATCAGGAATTTGATTGGCTTGTGAAAAGTGGGCCAGAAGAACATGAAGTCTGATCTAGATGCTGGCTTCCGTCTTTAATTAAACAGATCAGATTTATTTCAGTTGACTCAGATTTAGGTGTGTGGACATAAAGGGAGTTTTTCAGTAGCAGTTTGATTCACACTCGGCTTCACTGTTCACACTACACACTCCTCCTCTTGTACTGAACTCCGTCAGTGTGTGTAGGAGCAGGAGAGGAACACAGATCTCAGTGTTATTACAGTTTAATCATGAAGACATAACAGGGATCAGAACATCCCCGCATGGACTTTATAGAAACGGCTGATTCTGCTCTTCAGGGAGGACAGAAACGCTGCCATCTCTCTCTCTCTCTCTCTCTCTCTCTCTCTCTCTCTCTCTCTCTCTGTATGTGTTTCTCACTCTCTGTAGTCAAGTCAAGTTCCCGGACCATGGTGCTACTTAGGGGTTAATTCCTGTAAATTACCCCAATACATTTTTACAATATTTGAAACGCCATCCCTGACCCTTAGCACAAACTCTACTTCCTAACCCCAACCCCTACAGCTAACCCTAAACACTAACCCCAACCACTATACCCCAACCTCTACAGCTAACCCTAAACACTAACCCCAACCACTATACCCCAACCACTACAGCTAACCCTAAACACTAAGTCCAACCACTATACCCCAACCACTACAGCTAACCCTAAACACTAACCCCAACCACTATACCTCATCCCCTACAGCTAACCCTAAACACTAAGTCCAACCACTATACCTAAACCCCTACAGCTAACCCTAAACACTAACCCCAACCACTATACCCCAACCCCTACAGCTAACCCTAAACACTAACCCCAACCACTATACCTAAACCCCTACAGCTAACCCTAAACACTAACCCCAACCACTATACCCCAACCCCTACAGCTAACCCTAAACACTAACCCCAACCACTATACCCCAACCACTACAGCTAACCCTAAACACTAACCCCAACCACTATACCTCATCCCCTACAGCTAACCCTAAACACTAACCCCAACCACTATACCTCATCCCCTACAGCTAACCCTAAACACTAAGTCCAACCACTATACCTAAACCCCTACAGCTAACCCTAAACACTAACCCCAACCACTATACCCCAACCCCTACAGCTAACCCTAAACACTAACCCCAACCACTATACCTAAACCCCTACAGCTAACCCTAAACACTAAGTCCAACCACTATACCTCATCCCCTACAGCTAACCCTAAACACTAAGTCCAAGTACTATACCCCAACCACTACAGCTAACCCTAAACACTAACCCCAACCACTATACCTCATCCCCTACAGCTAACCCTAAACAATAACCCCAACCACTATACCCCAACCCATACAGCTAACCCTAAACACTAACTCCAACCACTATGCCTAAACCCCTAAAGCTAACCCTAAACACTAACCCCAACCACTCTACCCCAACCCCTACAGCTAACCCTAAACACTAACCCCAACCACTATACCTAAACCCCTACAGCTAACCCTAAACACTAACCCCAACCACTATACCCCAACCCATACAGCTAACCCTAAACACTAACTCCAACCATTATGCCTAAACCCCTAAAGCTAACCCTAAACACTAACCCCAACCACTCTACCCCAACCCCTACAGCTAACCCTAAACACTAACCCCAACCACTATACCTAAACCCCTACAGCTAACCCTAAACACTAACCTCAACCACTATACCCCAACCACTACAGCTAACCCTAAACACTAACCCCAACCACTATACCTAAACCCCTACAGCTAACCCTAAACACTAACCCCAACCACTATACCTCATCCCCTACAGCTAACCCTAAACACTAACCCCAACCACTATACCCCAACCACTACAGCTAACCCTAAACGCTAACCCCAACCACTATACCTCATCCCCTACAGCTAACCCTAAACACTAACCCCAACCACTATACCTCATCCCCTACAGCTAACCCTAAACACTAACCCCAACCCCTACAGCTAACCACAACACCTAAAACCTAACCCCACCCTTAAACCCAAACCCCTACAGCTAACCACAACACCTAAAACCTAACCCCACCCTTAAACCCAAACCCCTACAGCTAACCACAACACCTAAAACCTAACCCCACCCTTAAACCCCTACCCCTACAGACAACCCTATCCTCTGACCCATACCCATACAGCTAACCACAACCTCTAACCAAAACCTCTACACCTTACCTTAACCTCTAACCCCAATCCCTACAGCTAACTCTAACTATTAACACCAACCCCAGCAGCTATAACTAACCACTGAATATCACTTAAACCCCTGCATGTGCACTGTGAAGGTGGAAGTAAATCCAACTGGTTATCTCTGGTGTATCTCCAACTGGTGTTCCGTTCATAGCTCACACCCAAGAGCTTGTTAGCGAGGTTCCCTCAGTCCGTTTGAGAACTCTGAACTGACTCGAATGCAGACTTGTGTCGGGTTTGTTTGCGGTCGTTTGTACACCTGAGCTGCTAAACCGAGCCAAAAGACAGAGCTGTAGTGCTCCAGAGAAGCCATGTGGAGATTTCCAGAGATTTGGATCAACCATCTGGCTCTGATTCGGCTGTACAGCGTTTCCTCATTAACGCTACCACTGATGTTAACGTGTCAATACGCCACTAAGCCACTTTCAGAAAGAAAACCATTCAACTGTGCTGTAATAAAAGTCCGTGTGACTCATCAGATGTCTTTTTTTATTTGCTGTTGATTTACAGCTAAGTCTAACTGTGTTCGGTTGAGCCGTAGCCATAGCGATGACTGGATAGCGGTGGCCTTGGATTAAGATGCTGCGAGAGGTTGCAAAACAGTGTCTATGTTCGTAGTGGTTAAGAAAAACACACAGAGTAACAAACAGCTACGAGACCGAGATGATCCGATGGTTTAATGCCTCTTTATCAGATCTGTGCATGGCTCATGAGAAATAAAAGCAGGTGCGGGAAATATCAGTGTATATGAGACTGGTACAATCGATCACAAGTGTTGAGTCATACTGCAGATGGCATTGTGGGATAGAAAGGAGTGAGAAAGTAGGAGGAACGCCATCTCCCCACATCGCACTGCAGTCTCCAGGCTTTTATGTAGGAGGAGGTGAGGAGAGATGTCTGTGCTAGAAATACAGTTTATTCTGACTCTCTAGATTACACCCCTCTGTCTCTCTCTCTCTCTCTCTCTCTCTCTCTCTCTCTCTCTCTCTGACTCATCTGTTGTGCTTATGTAACTCAGCAGATCATTTGCAGAGGTGTTGTTTCACCTCCAGCAGCACTCACTCTACTCCACGCTACTCAACTATTCCGTCTCTCTCCTCCGTCACGCCACATTTCACACACACACACACACACACACACACACACACACACACACACACACACACACACAATCGTGCATGCCTTTTCCATGTAACAGGGTCCTCGGTTTTGACAGGCGTTTACTTCAGTCTGAGTGAAAATGACATTTACAACCTTCACCTTCATCTCTGTAGCTAGGTTTAAATTTTATCTTTATCCACTGTAGAAAGTATGAACAAAACTGAAGAGATTAAAACAACGATGGGGGGGGGGGGGGGCATGGTGCCTTAGTGGTTAGCACCAGGGTTGGGGGTTCGATTCCCACCTCCACCTTGTGTGTGTGGAGTTTGCATGTTCTCCCCCTGCCTCGGGGGTTTCCTCCGGGTACTCCGGTTTCCTCCCCCGGTCCAAAGACATGCATGATAGGTTGATTGGCATCTCTGGAAAAGTGTCCGTAGTGTGTGAGTGTGTGAGTGAATGAGAGTGTGTGTGTGCCCTGTGATGGGTTGGCACTCCGTCCAGGGTGTATCCTGCCTCGATGCCCGATGACGCCCGTGACCCGAGAAGTTCGGATAAGCGGTAGAAAATGAATGAATGAATGAATGAATGAATGAATGAATGAATGAATGAATGAAACAACGATCGACGTAAATCACACAACATTATATTTGGGCTTTGATTTCACTTCCTCTGCTGCACAAACCGCATTTTTACAAGACAAACTTTTAAATAATAATAATAATAATTAATTCTCCTTTTGATTGCACCAGGTTTTTATTAACACAAACTTATTTCTGAATAGATTCATTTAAAAAAGAGTCACTAGAAAATGAATCATAGTTCACTCTTGCATTACATATCCATACGATCAGCTATAGATTGTGTGCAGGTTTACGTTTAGGTTTATATGTCTGTGTCATTTTAAACATCTGGCAATGTCGTGTTTGAAACCATGTGCACTACGACTCGACTCAATGAATCGTTTTGGTCATTCGGTTCAGCGGGTCGGTGGTTGAATCGGTGAATCTTTTGGTCGGTTTCTCAAAGTTATATAATATACATGTATATTGGTTTCAGCAAACCATCAGTACATTACAGTCATGACTGAGATACGTTCGCCATTCAGTTACTACAGAGATTCAGTATTCATATGCTCAGTGAATCACTGAACGTATTGGATCAGTGAATCTTTTAGCTGTCATTGAGAGTTGTTCAGTGAATCGGTTAAAGTGAATCATTTAGGCGCCGTCACGTTCTTCGATGAGCTGGGTCTAAAAAAAACCATAAAGGTATTTTACAAATAATTCAAAACGTTAAAGATTCAGTCAAACAGTTTGCGTGCACAAATATATATGGAAAAACCTGAACAAATTAGCAAATGAATCTGAGTGAATCATTTCGAGTCACAGTTTCAGACAAAAGATGAGTCTTTAGTTGAGTAAACAGGTTCATGGAGGAGAAAGTGATGTAGATCGTGAATCATGAGAGATTGTCGTCCCCTGCAGGTGATCGAGGAACAACACTGTGATGTTTCTTCAAACTATCTACAGCTAGCAATTAATTAGTGATTAAGTGTGTGTGTGTGTGTGTGTGTGTGTGTGTGTGTGTGTGTGTGTGTGTGTGTGTGTGTGAGAGAGAGAGAGAGAGAGAGAGAGTGTGTGAGAGAGAGAGAGTGAGAGAGAGTGCGACGCGCGCGCAGTGGTGCGCGCGAGAGTGGGGGTGTGTGTGTGACGCGCGAGCAGCGAGGCCGCGTGTGTGATGTTTGTCGCGCGCGTGCGCGCTGCACGCGCGCGTGGTGTGTGTGTGTGTGCGCGCGCCGCAGACGCACGGCGCGAGCGTGTGTGTGTGTGAGACCGCGCGCGTGTGTGTGTATGTGTGTGGTGTGCGCGCGCGCGTGTGTGTGTGTGTACGCGCGCGCGCAGTGTGTGTGTGTGACGCGCGACGCGCGCGTGTGTGGTGTGTGTGTTGCGCGCGCGAGCGCGCGACGCGCAGGGTTGGGGTGTGTTGTGTGTGGTGTGTGGGTGCGCGCGCGCGCGCGCGCGCGCGCGCGTGGGTTTGGGTGTAGTTGTGTGCGCGCGCGCGCGCGCGTAGTGTTGTGTGTGTGTGTGTGTGTGGTAGTGTGTGTGTGCTGCGCGCGCGCGCGGCGCGTGTGTTGGGTGGCAGGCGCAGTGCGCGGCCCGCGCGCGCGAGCGCGCGCGCGCGTGTGTGTGTTGTGTGTGTGTGTTGTGGTGTGTGTGTTGTGTGTGTGTGTGTTTGTGTGTGGCGCGCGCGTGCGCGCGCGATACAGATGAGAAAGTATGAGATCTGTAGTACTTTATTCAGAACAGACTAAAGTACTAAAGCGCCGCTGCAGCGATGGCTAGCGTATGGTCGTAATGATAGAACTATTAAACAAACGAACATTAATAGATAAAAGAATAAAAGAAAAATAAATATTTTTAATAGACTTCAGTCACATAGGATCACATGGATTCGTTGCCTTTTTACACCTTAATACTTGTCAATCACAGTGAAGGAGGCGCGGCCTTTGTATCTGTCAATCACAGTGAAGGAGGCGGGGCCTTTGTATCTGTCAATCACAGTGAAGGAGGAGCGGCCTTTGTATCTGTCAATCACAGTGAAGGAGGAGCGGCCTTTGTATCTGTCAATCACAGTGAAGGAGGCGTGGCCTTTGTATCTGTCAATCACAGTGAAGGAGCAGCGGCCTTTGTATCTGTCAATCACAGTGAAGGAGGCGTGGCCTTTGTATCTGTCAATCACAGTGAAGGAGCAGCGGCCTTTGTATCTGTCAATCACAGTGAAGGAGGCGTGGCCTTTGTATCTGTTAATCACAGTGAAGGAGGCGTGGCCTCTGTACCTGACATTATTAGATGCAGAGCTACAAACTCTTAATATCCACTTGTCCACAAAGTACAGAAGGTTCTTACAGGAAATAAAGTAAAGATAAACATTCTGACCATTAGGAGGGAAAAATACTGTACTGAGTGTAGTTTAAATAAAAACTACACAAGTCTTTAAGGAAACCCCCGAGGCACAGGAAGAACATGCAAACTCCACACACACAAGGCAGAGGTGGGAATCGAACCCCCAACCCTGGATGTGTGAGGCGAACATGCTAGCCACTAAGCCACTAAGCCCCCCCATGACACCCCCCAGTAGACATTTGAATAGGACAATCATACAATTAAACATATGGTTTGCAAATATCTTTTTTTTTTTTATTTTAGATCCAATCCTCATTAAATATGTCCATGGATTGCGATCTTGAACACTAGCCACAGAGTCTGTGGCTATTGGTTAGAGCACCATCTGGTGGACAAAATGCTCTTTAAAATCATTCATGTCAATGTTTTGTTCTGGACTTGAACAGGGACTGAGTTTAGGTTTTGATAGAGCTATACAAAAATGTAATAAACACACACACACACACACACACACACACACACACACACACACACACACACACACACACACACACTCAGACACAATAATGCAGATATTCTCTTTTTTATTCAGCACCTGTTAGACTTTATCAGTTTTTATTTACAGTTAAATAAAAAAAGATCAAATATTTTGATTACTTTTGTTCATACTGTCAAACGTGTGTGTGTGTGTGTGTGTGTGTGTGTGTGTGTGTGTGTGCGTATGTGTGTGTGTGTGAGACCCTGGTACTGTACATATAATTGTTTGCCTGTCTGTCTTTATACTGTATGTGTCTCACAACGTCCTCCAGGGACAAATCTATGGACAGACAGACAGACGGACGGACAGGCAGACAAACAATCCCAGTGACACGCCGTCTGTGGAAATAAATAAATATGGCTTAAAACAGGAGTCTTTGTCCCTCTGCTTCTTCTTCTATCACTGGTGTTAGCCTCATGTCTGAGCATCTCAGCCTGCTGCAATGCTTTTGGCTGAACGAGTAGTGAATGAGGAAGGCAGCTGAGGGGTAACGCTTGTGATGTGATGATCCGGTGGTAGTGTGAGCTTGTGAGTGTGTGTAAGTCTCTCCATCCAGACATGAAGATGTTTCAACGTTCATCTGTGGTTCTTCATCAGTTATAAGGAACAGTGGGAAACTTCCCAAGTACTAACGTTCAAAATAAGAATGTTTACAAGAATTTGTTCTTATCAGTAATATATGGTGCAAAATGTTGATTGTAACAGACCAATGAGCAGATTATCAGATGATCCTCTGGCCAGAACATCTGGGAATCTAGAAAATGTGATCTAGTCTGAAGAAATGCTATGATGGCCCTTCTTTGGTTCCTAAC
>NC_062531.1:2129551-2144551 GCF_022655615.1 Tachysurus fulvidraco
TGGTAGGCAAAATAGACATAAGTGTAAAATGTTCAAAATGTAAGCTGATCACACAGAATGGTGATCATTGTAGAATCTTTACTTTATAAGCATTCAAGTCCATTTGACCTGGAAAAAACAGGTTTTATTATTTACTGATATTATAAATGGTCAAAATTGTTTCAAAACAATCTCCTGGCTTTCAAAGAGACATTGCCAAGAGATGGATTCATTTCAATTATACAACACCTTCTAACAGACAAATTTGCTGCGGTCTCCGACATCTGGACATGCTTCAACAAGAACTGTGCTGAGAGTTTCACTCCAGGAAAACACATGACCATAGATGAACAACTGTTCCCTACCATGGTTTGTTGTCCATTCACACAGTATATCGCAACCAAGCCAGACAAATTTGGGATCAAGTTCTGGATGGCCACGGATTTTTTTTTTTTGGAGACCAAATATGTCTGCAATGCATCTCCTTACTTGGGAAAGTACCCCAGTCGCCCAGGGTCCAGCTTGCGCAGTGAAGCACAAGCGATATGCTACTGCACTGGACATTCCAATGTCCTCCTCTACCCACACAGTGCCGTCTTTTGTCGTCTGGCTCAGACAGGGCTTCCCAGTACCATGGTGCATCTTCTGTGGAGGCATGTTGGGTTCTTGTTCTCAAAATTCACTTTTGGTGTTATAATTCATTGATGGCCAATGAAAATGAAATGACATCATTTTATTCTGTATGTGTAAGAACATGTCAAAAGCCATGGACCATAACTTCACTCAGCTTATGACATTTGTCTACAAACATACGTTGGAGACTGAAATTTTTCAAAAGTTTTCATTTTATTCATGTATTAGCAACTTTTCATTCTTTCCCAAGTAAGGGATGTCTCATAAACACTCCTCTTCATGTCTTATACACACTCCTACTGTTCCAAATACACTCCTCATGTCTCATACACACTCCTCTGCTAGGCAAAGGCATAGCAAAAGTGTATCAAAAGGCATAATGAAATGCAATGCACAATTTGTGTGTGTGTGTGTGGTGTGTGAGTGTGTGTTTTGGGTGCGTGTGTTAGTGGACATTTTGTGTGTGCATTTTTGTGTCTGTATGTATGTTCATTGCGCTGAAAAGGGCAAAAGTGTGACCAATTGCCCCACTAAATGTGGCCGGGTCAAATTGACCCGGGAGGACAAGATTAATTTTACTTGCAAAGTTCATAATTTGGAACAATCTTGGTAAATTTCAGGCAAATATGTGGAACGAAACCCAAGTTATGACACATTAAACTTTCCAGATGAGTCAAATAGACCACAGGTCTGCACAAGGGTTATATAAATATGATATGTACTATGGCAATGACAAACCTTAGCACACAATTTTTTTATATAAATTAAACAGACTATTTTGTATAGATAGGCCTTGAAGGTTTCCGCCACAGACAGAGGTTTGGCCTGCCTTGGATCTGAGCTACTCTGAGTGAACCAATGCAAATGAGCCAGGCCTCACAGGTGATGGGGGAGTTTGCGCAACAAAAGGAGGAGAACAATGGAGCTGTAGGGGTGCTGGTAGGTGTGAGGTCCAGGGATTTTACGCAAAATTGCGCAGGTTTAGCAAAGCTAGTGATAAAACAGTTCAGCACAAGCCCAGACATTTTTAGGGACATGATTGAGGACAATGTCCCGTCCAGAGACAATCTGTTTCGTGTTGAGCTTTTGTTCAAACCGACCATCGAAATTACCCTCTCTAATGAATATGTTTGTTTTCATTGGTTGTTGCGTTAAATCTTACCCAGATACAATAGTGCCATTTTCTGATTGGCTGTTGTGTAGCCTCTTTTTTTTTGATTGGCTGATAAGTGTCAGGCTCGACTAAGAACCGAGACGCGCTTGATTCCTGCCCGTTTCCATAGCCACGGCGGTGCGGACTGATACGTTTTGGGCGCTGCGGCTTATTAAATATATGATAAATGGTCCAAAAGTTTTTCTGCGTGAGAAATACGACGTGTGGTGGGAGAGCGTGAGAAAACACCGACATGAGTGATTGTCACTCTGAATGTGTGACACTCGACGACCCTGAAGAAGTATCACAAACTTGAGTAATTACTATAATCCTACAAGTTCTCCTTAAGGCAGAGCTACAACATTAACCCTATTTTATGTCTGATGGCATTTATTTAGCTTTCTGATCACCAATAAATTTCTGTTTGTATAATTAGCCGCTACGCAGAACCGCGAGCACAATGAAAGTAGACTGGATTAAAAAGAAATCTTACTATTAAAATGTTTCCGTAAAACAACAAACCTGAAGCTTTTACTTTAGTTTAGAGACATAAAGCAGCTGGACTCTGGCTACTATTAGCAGTTAGGTGCTAATTAGACTGCTAGCTTATTAGACTGCTAGCAGAAGAAGTGCTAATTGAACTGTTAGGGGGTTAAATTTGAAGCTTTATGTTATGTTGAGTTGAGCAAACACACACACACACACACACACACACACACACACACACACACACACACACACAGAATTCCCTTCATTCCACTGGCATGTGAACACTGAGCTCCAGGTGAAACACCTGCATGCTGCACATTCAGAGATACTCGATGGGTGCCGTGGCTCCGTGCCGACTCTCGGCGAAACACATGTTCCTCGTAAATCTCACACGCAGATCGGACGTGTCCCAATCCGACTCATAAATGTATCATGATGCATTGTGGATCTGATCACTACTCAGCTTGAAGGGATTCACATTGGTTAGCTCTGAAACACACAGATCAGTCTGATCCCTCTCTCAAAGCTCTGTCTGATTTCTTTCCTAAAGCTCAGTCTAATCTCTCTTTCTCTCAAAGCTCAGTCTGATTTCTTTCCTGGAGCTCAATCTAATCTCTCTTTCTCTCAAAGCTCAGTCTGATTTCTTTCCTGGAGCTCAATCTAATCTCTCTTTCTCTCAAAGCTCAGTCTGATTTCTTTCCTGGAGCTCAATCTAATCTCTTTTTCTCTCAAAGCTCAGTCTGATTTCTTTCCTGGAGCTCAGTCTAATCTCTCTTTCTCTCAAAGCTCAGTCTGATTTCTTTCCTAAAGCTCAGTCTAATCTCTCTTTCTCTCAAAGCTCAGTCTGATTTCTTTCCTAAAGCTCAGTCTAATCTCTCTTTCTCTCAAAGCTCAGTCTGATTTCTTTCCTGGAGCTCAGTCTGATTTCTCTTTATAACCCCTAGCTGAGATCAATCTGATATTTTGTCCCTCGAAGCTCAGTCTGATCTCTTTCTGACAAGTCTGTCTGATCTCTCTTTCTATCTCAAAGTTTAATCTATTTTACTTAATCTAAACTGTCTGATCATTTTACTACTAGTCTGACATCTCTTCCAAAGCTTGGTCTGATCTCACCATATGTGTCTGCTCAATCTGATCTCTGCTGGTCAGTCTGATCTTTTTCTCACTGTTTCATTAACCACAAACAGCAAACAAGGCTAAAGATCGGATCCTGCTAGTCTACAACTGTCTCCGAGTGCTGTGAGTCCATGTCATATTATTTGTCCAACGTCTGATTGCTGTGGTTTGATGGAATGTGGCTAGTGGGGACCTTTATAACTGCACCACCTACCCCTTTACCCCCATCCCCACCCGCTGGGGATATTCTTTCATCTAATTCCCTGCCATTCTTTTACATGTCAGAAAGAATTTCTCATCTCTCTCTCTCTCTCTCTCTCTCTCTCTCTCTCTTTTGCTCTCTCTCTCTTTCTCTCTCTCTCTCTCTCTCTCTTTCTCTCTCTCTCTTTCACGCTTTCTCTCTCTCTCTCTCTCTTTCTCCCTCTCTCTCTCTCGCTCTCTCTCTCTTTCACGGTCTCTCTCTCTCTCTCTCTTTCTCCCTCTCTCTCTTTCTCCAGGAATGTGAATTTTGAATATTTCAGAATGATTCTTTTTATTTAGTGACTCACAGGAATATTTTCCTTGTTGTTAAAAATTGAACCCGACTTCTTCGACGACATAACAGAGACATTCGCTCGTCTTCAGCCAGGAATCGACCGATTCTTTTTAGATTTAGGTGGAGAAATCCCTGTTGAGGTCAAGTTCTGGTCATTTTTTATCAAATGAAATAGAACTTCAGGACTTGTTAGTGAAACGTAATACAGTTCTGTGGGAAAGAACTTAATAATTGAACAAGGTTTCATTACAAATAGACTTTAATAAGCACAATAGTATCGGACCTAAAATAGAACCCTGAGGTACGCCGTGTGTTACCGCTCCACTCAAACCCTCTGAACAGCGATTTTTTTTCCTAACAACTCTGCGATGCAAAGAAATACTTAAAGAGTGATGTATACACACTTCTACACACTCCTACACTTCCTTTCCTCACACTAATGCCTGCATGCCATCCTCCTGGCCTGTGGCAGTGTAATGACAGGGCTCATGTTGACTTTTTTCCCAACCCATAATCGAGAAGTCGTGTTTGAAAGCAGCTTCAGTTCCCCCATTAACACACCTGGCTCAAAGACAGCGGCTAGTTTAAACACAATCATGTTGCGCTCGCTTAACAAACCGCAAGTTGATCTGCCTGTGTTATGGGTATTTAAGCTCATACGGTAGATTCTGCTGACAATTACCAGTTTGGAAAGATGGATCGCTCCTCAGTGCCAGGCTCCGTGGGTTTCATCAGCCGTGTCTTATGTAAGAAATAAAGCACAAGGTGCTGAGCTGTTTAAAATGATCATCCTCTTTTCTCTGGTGTGTTTTAAGCCAAAGCAAAATTGCCAATGATTACAGTTTTTTTTCATTTATTAATGAAGCTAACATTATGCTTTTTATCCACAATGTTTTCACTCACGTTATAGCAGCTACTGTAGAAATTGGTCTCCCTCATCAACCACTTTCTTTTCTCTCTCTTGGAAAAAAAAATCATTTTGAAGACATCAGTATTGTAAAGATAAAGTTTTACCACTGACTGTTACACAGCACTCACACTGGAGACTCTTTCTGTATATTACATCAACATCTCTTCAAAGAAATCTTCACCAAGTCAACGAGTACAAAAAAATGATAGCTGATGCTATAAAAACGATAACATTAGAACGAGCGCATGCATATATACGTGTAACAGTAAAAGGACTTCTGAGGTGCACTGAACACACACACACACACACACACACACACACACACACACACACACACACACACAGCCTTGCCCCGAGGGTGCGTTTCCTTTTAATAAAGTGTTTCTTCCTCCAAATCAGAAACAGGTCCTGAACTGCAGAATAGAGGAAACCATCATACTGTAAGCAGAAACTCGTTGTCTCTGAGACAAGCATAAATACCAGGTGGGACAAATAACAGGTCCAAAACTAAACCCCATTCAGAACATGATGCAATATTTTGGCAGTCGCTCATTTTTACAATCCGTGTTCAGCACGGAAAATATTCAGAGCAATTACACGGATCAACACCGGAGACACCGAGACGAAGCATGGAGAAGAAACATGAACTAATTAAACAGAAATGTAGAGTTAGTGAATGAGTGAGAGAGTGAATGAGTGAATGAGGGGGTGAGTGAGTGAGTAAATGAGTGAGTGAGAGTGTGAATGAATGAGTGAGTGACTGAATTAGTAAGAGAGTGAGTGAGTGAGTGAGTGAGTGAGTGAGTGAGTGAGTGAGTGAACGAGCGAGTGAGTGAGTGAGTGAATAAGAGAGAGCGAGTGAGTGAATGAGTGAGTGAGTGAGTGAGTGAATAAGAGAGAGCGAGTGAGTGAGTGAGTGAGTGAGTGAGTGAGTGAGTGAGTGAGTGAGTGAGTGAATAAGAGAGAGAGTGAGTGAGTGAGTGAATAAGAGAGAGTGAGTGAGCGAGTGACTGAACGAGCGAGTGAGTAAGTGAACAAATGAGTGAACATGTGAGAAAGTGAATGAGTGATAGATTGAGTGACTGAATGAGGGAGGGAGGGAGTGAATGAGTGAGAGAGAGAATGAGTGAGTGAGTGAGTGAATGAGTGAGTTAGTGAGTGAGGGAGGAAGGAAACGAGTGAGTGAGTGAGTGAGTGAGTGAGTGAGTGAGTGAGTGAGTGAGTGAGTGAGTGAGTGAGTGAGTGAGTGAGTGAGTGAGTGAATAAGAGAGAGAGTGAGTGGGAGAGTGAGTGAGTGAGTGAATAAGAGAGAGAGAGTGAGTGAGTGAGTGAGTGAGTGAGTGAGTGAGTGAGTGAGTGAGTAAGTGAGTGAGCGAGCAAGTGAGTGAGTGAGTGAGTGAATAAGAGAGAGAGAGTGAGTGAGTGAGTGAGTGAGTGAGTGAGTGAGTGAGTGAATAAGAGAGAGCGAGTGAGTGAGTGAGTGAGTAAGCAAGCATGAGTGAGTGAATGAGTGAGTGAGTGAGTGAGTGAGTGAGTGAGTGAGTGAGTGAGTGAGTGAATAAGAGAGAGTGAGTGAGTGAGTGAGTGAGTGAGTGAGTGAGTGAGTGAGTGAGTGAATAAGAGAGAGTGAGTGAGTGAGTGAGTGAGTAAGCAAGCATGAGTGAGTGAATGAGTGAGTGAGTGAGTAATGAATGAATAAATGAACAAATTATAGAAACAATAAGATTAAGCTCTAACTAAGTTAAGTCCCTAAAACACAAAACTGAACTGAACCTAAATCCAAACTATTGCACATTATTTCTACACAATTCCCTTCTATTCACTAAGCCACACAACACCCAGGTGCATGCTGGGTAAAAGTAGAACTGCTGTCCCTTACTGTATTAATCAACACCCAGGTGCATGCTGGGTAAAAGTAGAACTGCTGTCCCTTACTGTATTAATCAACACCCAGGTGCATGCTGGGTAAAAGTAGAACTGCTGTCCCTTACTGTATTACCCGCTGCCTCTCTGGGCCCCTGACACCCTGAAACCTTTTTGATGTTAGAGTAAAAAACAAAAACCCTACACGCTGCTTATCCAGCAGAAACGGCTTCATGTGCGTTTAAGGTGTCATTAAATCCGAGCCGATACACGAGAACAGAAAGCGCCGTAAAAACTCACAGCAGGTTCCAGCAGCTACTGAAGGGTTTCTTCACCACAGGAGGCCTGCCGTAAACATGACTGCTACTGTACACACTTTACTAAACATCCACAGCTCCAGGAAAGAAACGTACTCTCGGTTACGCAATCAACGGTTAAACCCCAGATAACATTTTATTCAGAATAAAGAGTACAGCTGGAGAATTGGTTCTTACTTCATTTCTTTCAGAGACCTTCTTTTATTCACTGCGTTCTTCCCATTTTCGTGTTCTTGCACATTTCCACATCACTGATTTAACCAGCAACAAATTCTTAAACCCGAATGAAATATACCCAGATTTTGGAATCTTTACACCGATATCGCCGTGTAAGGCTGAAGAAAGTCGATGTGTTAATTGGAACACTTTCATACATTCGTTCATTCATCACTAAGTGTTCTTCAGTAAGTTACTGATCAGGGTGGTGAAGGATCCTAAATCTGGAGACAATCCCAGCAACACTGAGCGTGAGGTGGTCCATCTAAGGACAGGTAGCACAAACGGACGTTCACACACTCGTTCACACTTTAGAGAATCCTGCACGTGGGTGGAAACCAGAGAACATGTAGGAAACCCATACAGACACAGGGAGAACATGTGAAGCTCCAAACAGACAAGAATCATTTATATATAATTATAATAATATACAATGAGATAATATTAATATTCATTCATTCTCTACCGCTTATCTCAGGCGTCATCGGGCCTCGAGGCAGGATACACCCTGGATGGAGTTCCGACCCATCGCAGGGCACAGACACACTCTCATTCACTCACACACACACTACGGACAATTTTCCAGAGATGCCGATTAACCTACCATGCATGTCTTTGGACCAGGGGGAGGAAACCGGAGTACCCGGAGGAAACCCCCGAGGCACGGGGAGAACATGCAAACTCCACACACACAAGGTGGAGGTGGGAATCGACCCCCCAACCCTAAAGGTGTGGGGCGAACATGCTAACCACTAAGCCACCATGCCCCCCTAATAGGAATATGTTTTACTAATAATTATAATAATAACCGACTCCCTATTTTTTTTT
Source organism: Tachysurus fulvidraco (assembly GCF_022655615.1). Lineage (NCBI taxonomy): Eukaryota > Metazoa > Chordata > Actinopteri > Siluriformes > Bagridae > Tachysurus > Tachysurus fulvidraco. The sequence continues at coordinate 2,137,591 of NC_062531.1, forward strand.
TTCACTTTAAAGTGCAGTGTGTGCTCCCAGAAAGTCTAAAACCCTGTTGTGAACTGCAGCAGTCTCTCTCACTCACGCTGACAGTAAACACTGTGTTCATTGTAGCCTGTGTGTGTGTGTGTGTGTGTGTGTGTGTGTGTGTGTGTGTGTGTGTGTGTGTGTGTGTGTGTGTGTGTGTGTGTGTGTGTGTGTGTGTGTGTGAATCACAGCTCTCACCATATGGCCATGCGCTCTTTGGGGTACTCCAGGCGGTCGATGCAGCCCAAGAAGTGCGGCAGGCTGTGAGCAGAGTTCCGAGCCAACACCGCGATCATCACCCGCGGCTTCAGCACCGCAGACTCCGGACGCACCGGATCCAGATCCTCATCCACAGGCACACACATGAGCGCGCACAAGAGCGCGCACAGCACACCGACTCTCAGCGCGCACGGCACGGCCAACATGACTGCAGGAGCCTGGTTACTACAGCGGAGCTCTGTGCAGACAGACAGGGAGAGAGAGAGAGAGAGAGAGAGAGAGAATATAAGAGAGCCTGTGTGTCTATTTACCTCTCCATGCGCGCGTCTCCTCCCTCCTCCCCCCCTTTTCCCCTCTTACCTACTTTCACACCTCTTTCCAGTAGGAATGAAGATCTCTACTGCGTTTAGCATCAATACACTCAATAAATTAATGTTTTAAGAAGCAGCCAACTGCAGTTTCATTGTTAGGATAGAAAAGAAAAGCGCAACGTTAAAATACACAAGGTGTTAGACGTGGCCACGCCCACAGCGAACAGCTGCCTCCACGCCACGCCCCTTTACAGCTGTGAAATATTTAGGCCACCCCCACCCCACCCCCGACAAAGAATTATTATGTAAAAATGTACCATTAGGCTATAATGAATTGTTTAATTATTTTTTTCTCCAAATGTGTTTGTTACATTTTAGGTTGTCGTATGTTTACAAACCGTCCTTTCTTTTAATAAAGATATTTATTCACTTTATACAGCTGTTTATTTTTTTTAGGTTGTTATATTAAATACATACAATTAAATAAATAATCAGCAAATTTGTTTTATAATTAGGTTGTAATAAACAACAAACAAAAACAAACAAATAAATGACAACATGACAACTGTTTCAATCAATAATGTTATTCTTTAAAGTAATAATAATAATAATAATAATACGAAGAAGAACATTAGTGAACTGTTGGAATCTGTCATGCTTTAATGTACCAAAAACTAACCAAACAAACAAACAAACAAATAAATAAAATGTTTAAAAACGCTTTTTTATTTTGCATTTTAATGACAGGTCAGGTCCGTAGCCAGCCTATTGAAAGGGGGGGGGTTATTTTTTCAAAAGGTGGAACTTTTTGCAGTTTTTCTCCTCCCTTTGTATTAAATTGTGAGGTTCAATACTTCATTATGGTGACCTTTTATGCACTAATTTGTGCTGGATTAGTTTGTCTTCTGGTATCTTAACGAGCATGCTTTTTGATGCACCTAAATTATTTACTGCATTGTTGTCAAATTGCTTCCACGTGTACCACCTTTGTCAGTCCATACACAGTTCATAAGTTTAAAGACCACACTAACAACAGGATAGATTTAATGCACTTTACTGAAGTATTAATAATAATTATTATTTTCATCATCATTTCTTGACTCTCTGTCAATGCCTGAGAAACATTTCCATTGGCTTCAGTCTGCCGGTTTTGGCCAATCACAAGTCGATATTGCACAGCCAATATCACTGAATACAATAAGTTTTGTTATTATAATTACGCTACGTTTATATGGATATTATATTGGAGACTACTGAATGAATAAAATAGAAAAATACTTCGTGTTTCGTTCGACCCCCCCCCCCCGCCCCCGCCTGCAGGAAAGGGTTAAAAAACAACGTTTGATTGTTGGCTTCAGACAGACTGACAGCGCCCTCTGCTGGTCAAACAATTTCTCGTTTGTCCAGGAGGAGGGTTTGGACCATGTGCTCCAGACATTTCCTGATGATTAACACATCAGGACTTTTACTAAATGAACTCATATACACATTTTTATCAGAAACAATGTTCGTTATAACCTATTAATAATCTATAAATGTCATTAATTATAAACATTATTGTTATTGTATTAATGTAAAGCCAAAGTGACTTACAGCTGTTCTTTTCTATCTGTATTTTGATCTGCTTCACTAACATCTGGGTTGCAAAACTCACATCTCAGTTAATATTTGGTTTAACAACAACAACAACAACAACATGCAAGAAATCTTTCGGAAAGCAATAATGTTTTATCTACGTATTTGCCCAAAGCCGGGTCGAAATATTTCCGCTGTTTAGAACAAAAAAAGGGGGGTTTTATGATGGAAAAATGGTACTGAGTCATGCCAAGAAGGAACCTGACGTCTCTGTGTCTGAGTCTGATTCAGACCCTGCTCTCATACCTTCAAACACCCACACACACTTTCTCTCTCTCAAACACACATGGTTTGAAGCGAAGACGTCATCGTCTGGTTCTTAACCTGATGTCAGATCAGTTAATGGCGCTCATGCTGAGTATTTTCCTCCAGGAGTCCAGGAATACCAGCTGAATCGACTGAGTTGCATCAGAAAAAGTGTAAGTTTAGAATGAATGCAACAATGAGGTCAAAAGGGCAAATGTAAAGCTGTCTGGTACAGTACTACATATGAGCGTGGGAATGGTTATCGCAGGGCACACACACACTCTCATTCACTCACACACACACTACGGACAATTTTCCAGAGATGCCAATCAACCTACCATGCATGTCTTTGGACCGGGGGAGGAAACCGGAGTACCCGGAGGAAACCCCCGAGGCACAGGGAGAACATGCAAACTCCACACACACAAGGCGGAGGCGGGAATCGAACCCCCGACCCTGGAGGTGTGAGGCTAACCACTAAGTAGGCCCCGCTCTTGCTTACGTTACAGCAGCTACAGACAACTATGGTTCCTTCGTTGGCTTAGTTGTACTCTCTCCACCTAAAAGATGGGAAAAAACACACAGATTGGAGCAGCTTTCATCGAAATTTAAACTTATTAACTTTATTCATCTCCAGGTGGAAATTCAGTGTCAGTGTCAGACACAAGAGAAGCGCAACAAGCAATTACACAACATGACGTTATGTGATGTGACGTGATGCACATTTATTAATCCCTTTAGGGGGATTAAAGTTGGAACAGCCTCACAAGTGAGAGAAGTAACACAGTACATATTCTAATTTATATCATCCTCTAATAAGAGGCCAGATATTGTGCAATAAAGGAAAAAACACACACTATGATATATTTATTGCACTGTATAAAAAAATAAAACGTTCTAGTAACATTATATATTGATTGATTGGTTGGTTGATTAATTAACTCCTGAGGGACTCCTAAGAGTCTGAAGGCTGAGAAATGAAGCTCTTACTGAGCTCCTCTACGTTCCTGATTGCAGCAGACTGAAAAGGGCATAAAGTCCATGATGATTTTCACAGCACCGGATCTGACGTGGCATGGTGAAGATGTTCTGCAGAGACAGGAGATCAGATCCGGAGATGAGCTCGGCTAGACACGTCGTCTCCGCGTGGCTTTGTGGTCGTATGTTGTGCTGTTTCTGCACCAGGCTTTGATCCACCGAGCCAGTGACCGTTCTTTATCATCGGTGTAGGACATTTTTACAATCGCTGCAGAGACCATGAACTTCTTCATTTGTCTTAGATGTACAAGCTCTGTCTGGATTTATTCACCTGAGCTTACATGTGATGAGTCCTGATCATATACAGACACTGTACATGGTGTAGGATGGAATGAAGAAGGTCAGGAGATAAACATTAACTATGTGCCAGTGAAAAGCAGAAGTGGTTTAGTGCTTTAAATCAAAAGTGCCGTTGAATTGTCTAAAGCAGATATGACACGGTTCCTCTAAAATGTCTGTTCTTGTTGTTTCGGATCGGTGGTGATTTATTTCACTTTTGTATTATAACAGCAGCTCTGAATTACAGGTTAAGGGTAAATAATTGACCTTGGGGTGATAACCGAAACTTTGATCTTCCTCTCAAAAGTCCACTGTCGATTATTTTCCTAAAACAGCACGACGCAGAGTGGCTTAACCCTCACAAATTGTTTGCTTATAGTTTCAGGATTGTATAGGTATACATACTTTTATGAGAGAGAGAGAGAGAGAGAGAGAGAGAGAGAGAGAGAGAGAGAGAGAGAGAGAGAGAGAGAGAGAGAAATCTAACAGCCAATTTGTATGTTGTGTACTACTTCCATGATGGTGCAGATAAAGTGGCTGCAGTACCGCAGTTGGAGCAGCAGGCGGCGCTTAGCGGTCATTAAGGCATCAGAGGCTCCTACCTAAAGCCACCAGACAAACCATCAAATCAAATGAATTTACACTGACACTGAATGTCGTCTGAGGAATGACACATGGATGTACAAGGCTGTAAGCTGTAACCATCAGCACCGTGATTTCTCATCTCTCACTCTGGAAGCAAAGGAGAAAAGTCAAACTGAGGCAGGAAGTGAGGAAGAGGATGCTGCCAAACTCACTGATGCATTTATATGTGTCACTCAGAAGAGTGTGGAAATGTGAAGCCACCTCACAGAGTGATAATGATGTCTCACACACACACACACACACACACACACACACACACACACACACAGGTACACAAAATATACACAAATCCACAGAGAGAGAGAGAGCGTGAGAGAGACAGAGAGAAAGAGAGAGAGACAGAGAGAGAGAGACAGAGAGAGACAGAAATATATATAGAGAGAGACAGAGAGATACAGAAATATAGAGAGAGACAGAGAGACAGAAATATAGAGAGAGACAGAGAGACAGAAAGATAGAGAGAGACAGAGAGAGAGACAGATAGAGAGAAAGATATATAGAGAGACAGAAAGATAGAGAGAGACATAGAGAGAGAGAGAGAGAGACATAGAGAGAGAGACCGAAAGAGAGAGAGACAGACAGAGAGAGAGACAGAGAAAACAGTTCTTCATTTTTCATATTTATTAAAAAAAATATTGGAAAATAACATCATTCCCAAAATTGGAGCAGATTTAGAGATAAAGAGAACAGATGAACGGAGCAGGACGGAGTCACACTGCCCCAAGTACATACACACCACCCTGTGTGTGTGTGTGTGTGTGTGTGGGTGTGTGTGTGTGTGTCAGGCTACTATAAAACACCATACACAATGCAGGGCAGATCGGTTGCCAGATTGACATTTTTCCGTAAATGAAACATTCTCTCAAAGCAACTCAAACCTGTACACTGAATGTAAATTCTGTTTATATCGACACTGGGGAATAAAAACATCCAGCATTTCCCAGATCCACACGATTAAAAACAGCTGAGGAGGTGGAAATGTGCCCAACCTGGAAAACACCAGAATAATGCAAAACACCAGCAGTTTATAAGTGAATAAATAAATAAAAAGCATACTGTGAAGGTTGAGATTATTAGGTTTAGTTGTTTTCTCTTCTTTGATTGGTTGAGAGCACAGACAGGGGGCGGGGCTTGTTCCTGGGTCTCTCGTACCGCGATCGTTTCAGTTCTATCGCGAGGGTTAAACGACGTCTGTTGTCACCTTGCATAGCCACAGAAACGTCCGATCAGAAACCTCACGTTATGTGCCTTGTTCGGTCACAGAACGGCTTGTAAACGGTAGCTACGACGTTAAAAATGACGTCCAACGGTGACAGAAAACAGGTTCAGGACGAACTGACGTCACGTAAACGAGTAAACACGAGGCTCTGATCTTAAAATAATTTGCTCTTCAGAAGGTTTAAAACACCAAGAAAGCTTTACATAGCAACGTTTTTTCTCTCAGTCGAGACGAGCCGTGATTTAAAGCGGTCGCACGCTGGATTTATCTAATCAGGGTTTCTGAGACGGAAATATGTAAATAAGTAGTAGTTTAATCCAGGGTTTAGAAAAGTGTGAACAGTGTGAAACCCACAGGAACGGATAAGGAGGTTCTGTAGTTGGCCGAGAGAACCCTCGGAGAGAGATGATCTATTTGAATTCTCGGGTGAGGTGGGTGCCATTACTTTTGGGGTTTTATCTATACACGTCGAGACGTTTCGAACGGGGTTTTTGATCGGATCGTTATCAGCCGTAGGTTATACGGATCGTCTGGTTTATTCGAGAGTCCCTCTGGAGTGTTTCGGCTGTTGCTATAGCAACGATGGCGTTTGTACAAACGTGTACATGCTGTTAGAGGAAAGTCATCGACACCGTCTGACCAATCAGGTTCGAGAACTCTGGGGGAGGGCGGAGTTACGTCAGAACCCGCAAGTGTAGTTAAAGTCAGAATTATTAGCAGGTAGCCCGTGAGTGTGTGCGTGTGTGTGTGTTAGAAAGGATTATAGGCAAGAAATACTACAGTCAGTGTGTGTGTGTGTGTGTGTGTGTGTGTGTGTTTGAAAGAAGTATAAGCAAGAAATACTACAGACAGTGTGTGTGTGTGCTCAGTGAGAATAAAGTGATTTGATATGTAATATGTTTTGACGTGTGTGTGTGTGTGTGTGTGTGTGTGTGTGTGTGTGTGTGTGTGAAGGGTGTATACGAGGTCAATGTGTTCCTGCCCGTTACATCTTTAATCTGAAGAGGGCGCTGTGCTATAATATGAGCCAAAAAACAATAAAACAAAAAAATAAACAACAAAGAAATAATAATAGAAATAAAAAACTGCACAGATAAAAAATGTCCTTCAAAAGGCAGGAGTTCGCAATTTCCCATCTGTCATATCTCTCTTAATAAAATATCTCTTCTGTTTTACTTTACATATCAAACACACACACACACACACACACACACACACACACACACACACACACACTTCTCTGTTGTGTCCTTTCGTCCCATGCTTTCTGCCCGAGGACACTAAAAACATCCTGTTTCTCATTTCATTTCATTGTCTCTCACAGTCGAGGAGGAAGTTGTGCATCCATAAC
>NC_062531.1:2154551-2159551 GCF_022655615.1 Tachysurus fulvidraco
CACACATGCACCCACACACACATGCACCCACACACACGTGTGCACACGAGCACATACACACGATTGGGAAAAAAACACAATTATACACGACATTTCCTGTTGACCTCCATGTCCGTCTCTCTCTCTCTCACACACACACACACACATACACACAAACACACACACGTGCACACGTAATAACCTCTGAGTCTGATTTTGAAGATATTCTTTTGCTGACTGTTTTAGAAAAGCATCTTAAAATTTCTGACTTTTCCGCAAATTTATGTGAAACATATAAAAGTTAATGTGTGTAACGATTCGCTAGTGTTTAAAAACACGCTATTATAAATTGAGCTTGGAAGCCATCTTAGTACCTTAGTAACCTCATTTAATCAGGACATAATGGGTCAGAAGAAACACACACACACACACACACACACACACACACACACACACACACACACACACACACTCTCTCATTACAGTCTGCTGTCGGCTTCCTGTAGAAACCCTGTAGAGAATTCCCAGACCGACTCTTCAGTTCCGTCTCAAACACAATAAACTAAAATGAAGCCTGGTGGCTGTGTACATTCTGCACACGTCTCTCTGGTTATTTAATCCACCGAATATCAGAGACTCGGGTTCTCGCCGTGATCCGGTCGCCTGGTAATCGGTGCTCTGTGACTCTATGAATGCGACTCTACACTGAAATATAAACATCGCAGTTTTTGCGGTCGTGTTCCGTCCTTTGGTGCCGATGTCATAAACCATGCTGGAGAAGCAGAGACGCTTTCACCGATAACTGGTTTGGTGAAAAGCTACTGATTGTTTTGTCAAAAAACACAATATTTAAGACCTTTTCACTGTAATTTTGGTTGAGGATAATTTAGAGGCACTGACACGATGCCCAGCTTCAACATCATCATCATCATCATCACCACCAGAGATGGGAGTAAGTCACACATGTGCAAGTCACAAGTAAGTCTCAAGTCATGAATGTCAAGTCAAAGTCAAGTCGCGTCTTTTTTTTTTAATATTTGTCAAGCAAGTCTCAAATTTGCGACTTAGGTCTGACTCGAGTCAAGTCCGCCATGTCTGAGTCATTTAACTCAAGTCCGAGTCAAGTCTCAAGTCATGAATGTCAAGTCAAAGTCAAGTCGCGTCTTTTTTTAATATTTGTCAGGCAAGTCTCAAATTTGCGACTTAGGTCTGACTCGAGTCAAGTCCGCCATCTCTGAGTCATTTAACTCAAGTCCGAGTCAAGTCTCAAGTCATGAATGTCAAGTCAAAGTCAAGTCGCGTCTTTTTTAATATTTGTCAGGCAAGTCTCAAATTTGCGACTTAGGTCTGACTCGAGTCAATTCCGCCATCTCTGAGTCATTTAACTCAAGTCTCAAGTCATGAATGTCAAGTCAAAGTCAAGTCGTGTCTTTTTTAAATATTTGTCAAGCAGGTCTCAAATTTGCGACTTTAGTCTGCCTCGAGTCAAGTAGAGTCCCCCATCTCTGAGTCATTTAACTCAAGTCCGAGTCAAGTCTCGAGTCATGAATGTCAAGTCGAGTCTTTTTTAATTTTGGTCAAGCAAGTCTCAAGTCTCAAATTTGCGACTCAAGTCTGACTCGAGTCAAGTCATATGACTCGAGTCCCCCATCTCTGATCATCATCATCATCATGACTTAATCATATCTCCCATAGCGGCCTTTTCGAACCTCGCACCTGACTTCCCACAATGCACCATCACGTCCATGTTGCGATGTCACTACGCCGTTTTGTCGTTAATACAAATTATTGTCCTAGAACCGAAGACCACACAAGTGATTTTATATCACATATGTGGTGTTCAGTTCTAGGAAAATAATCAGTGGGGTTTTATGACTTCACTACAGCATGACGTGATGCGTTTTATTTCTCTTACACAAACACAATTTTTCATTTATTAAAAAAAAACTGTGTAGGTTTTTATCCATTTCCAGTTACGTTTCACGTCGTGAAATAGGAACAGGTTATTACTCGTCTTCCAGCAGCTATAAGCAGTCGTTCCTTCAGTAGAGTTGTTTTTAAAAAATATATATATATATGTTTAAAAAAGTGCCGCCCCCCCCCCCCCGCAAAAAAAAACGACACATCGCTTTTCTGAGAAAATGTCCTGAAGGTGTTACTGTAACTGTTACAAAAAGCGCTGACATTCAGGACTCCACCCATAAACTTTAAATAAACAAGCATAAAAAAACTTGCACTATTTATTTGTCGGTTTCTTTACCGGACGTATAACTGATACAGCGAGCGTATTTATATAACACTGTGACGTGAAGCTGCGAGACGTATAATATACATCACCAGTTTCTGGCCAATCGGAGTCCGGCGTTCGACGGCAAACCACGGAAACACCTTTGGGTTCGGAGTCACGAATGAAACGGGAACGGAACAGATTTATGTAAATTTATGTAAATTGATGTCGATTAAAGTAAATGTGCTCCGTTGTTTATTATTTATTTATTTATTGATTGATTCCTTCTTAACAGGTTCTCAGGTTAAAGAAGTTTTAAGGTTAAAAATGACCTGAATAAGTTAAAATCGTCACAGACGTGGTTCTGTCGCTTTGAGCCATGATACACTCACCAGCCTCCTACTTACTATCTCTGAAAGGACTAAAACATGTCTCTCTCTCTCTCTCTCTCTCTCTCCCTCAGCTGTGAGTCTCTCACTTCACGCTTTTCTTTTTTAAATCGGTGTAATAACAACAACAACCTACTCGTCTCCGACACTATCCGGATCACCGAGCAGACCGGACGCTCCCGCGGTTCACCGAGCGACTGTTTCGATTATATAAAGATTTCATTTACATAAAACGATGCACTCGATGTACGTTTGCAGGTGTCCTCGATGTCCTCCATGTCCTAATCCTGTAAAAATGTGCTAATTTATTGTAAAAGTCACTTAGCGCGAGATCTGTTTTCAAGCCGTTACGTATCCGAGCTCATTTTACACTAACGCTTTCTTTTATTTTATTTACATAAGTTTAAATCATTTTTGTTTCTAATTTAGTTAAAAACATGTGATACAGAATGCACAGCAGCTTGTTAGTTGGTCATAAAAACAAAACAAAAATAACGCTAAGCTGCTAGCTAGGAATATCCTTTGCTTGTTTGTAATATTGGCGACGAACCCTAGCGTGCTACGTACTGTAGCAAGCGACAAAAAGCCGTTTGTCTGTTTGTCGCTATTTATGATTTGTTGCTTCTACAATCCGTTTTGCATCTGCTAAAGATCTGATGAAGTTACGCACAAGTAGGGTTGCGAAGGGGTGGAAAGTTTCCGGTAAATATCTGGTAAATTTCCGGAAATATTCAAATATTTTATTTTATATATAAAATAAAGAATTTATATATTATAAATTAATATATTTAAATATCGAATTTATATATTATAAATTAATATAAACTATAATCATATACAAACATAAATAAACAGTTTGTTTGGTCATAAGCAGACGTTCATGCGAGGTGATACAAGTTTTAAACATGATGTCTTGACTGATTTAATTGTAACTTAATGGATTTTTATTTAATTTCGGGGGGGGGGGGGTTGTGTGGGGGGGTGTCATCAAATAAAAATGGGCAAGTCATGGCCTAATGGTTAGAGAGTCTGACTCGTAATCCTAAGGTTGTACGTTCGAGTCTCGGGCCTGCCACGACTGAGGTGCCCTTGAGCAAGGCACCGAACCCCCCAACTGCTCCCCGGGCACCGCAGCATAAATGGCTGTCCACTGCTCCGGGTGTGTGTTCACGGTGTGTGTGTGTGTGTTCAGTGCTGTGTGTGTGTGTGTGTGTGTGCACTTTGGATGGGTTAAATGCAGAGAACGAATTCTGAGTATGGGTCACCGTACTTAGCCGTATGTATGTCACATCACATCAACAGCACATCACAAATGATCTGTGCATGTTGTAACACTCCTAATGTACTGCTTATTAGGAGTCAGTAAGGTAGTTATTAAGTTTAGGTATTAGGTACGATTAAGAATGTAGAATAAGGCATTAATATGTGCTTAATAAGTACTAATAAATAGCCAATATTCTATTAATATTTATGCTAATAAGCAACTAGTAAAAATGACCCTAAAATAAAGTGTTACTGTGCATGTTATGGAAGAACGTAAGTACCTGCAGGGGGTTTGGCCTCAATGGCCTTCCAGTAAGCAGTGTGCTGTGTGCAAGTGACCGAGGAACGTAGGGTACAAGTCAACTTAAATTGCATTAAATCTTCTTGTTTTAAACAAAATTATGCTGCAAGATTTTTTTTAACTACATTTAAGTTCCTTCTTATAGGCAACTCTGAATTTTATTTATTTATTTATGAAGTTTATTCCCATATATTCCCATGGAAATTTTACAGCCTTGAAAATTCCCGGAATTTCGCAAACCCTACACACGAGACTTTGTGTTAGCTTCGTGAGCAGATTAGCAGCTAATCTTCCATCTGCGTAAAGTCACCAGAGGCTCCAATGATCCTTGCTAGCTTTATTCATCCTCGTAATGCGTCTGTACACGTAGCGAACGTTCACAGATGAAGACCCCAGCACAAAGCTGACCCACGCAATGGCGGATCAAAAACGACGTGGTGTGACGGTCTCTGAGAGGTTCCTTCCACAGCGGGGTGCACCAGCAGGCGACGGGACTCCAGCCGAGCGCGCGTACCCGGGGTTGACTTTAATCTGATATGTACCTAGAACGTACCGTGAAAGTTTTTTTCCAAAGCGATTAGTAATGCCTTCTAGCACTACTAGCACACCTACACAGACTGCTCTCGCAGCAATCGGGCCATTTTCTTCACAAGGTAACAGTGTTAAAGCTTTAAAAAGAACACAGCGCCAGTCAGCCCCCAGAAAGGGAAAAAAATAAACGTTCCCACCATTAGCTGAAGAAATTTCCTGAGTGATTTAAGATGCTAATTTTTTTCTGCGTGTGGGAGGACGGGTGCTATTCAGAGAGGGAACCGGAGCCACTTTGTGTGTGTGTGTGTGT
>NC_062531.1:2164551-2189551 GCF_022655615.1 Tachysurus fulvidraco
TGTGGCCTCTGCATCTGTCAGTCACAGTAAAGAGGGTGTGGCCTCTGCATCTGTCAGTCACAGTAAAGAGGGTGTGGCCTCTCACTTCTACAAGTTGAACTATTTAGAAATAGCACTATATACAGAATCACATTAAAATTGATCAAAACAGCTTAAAATTAATCATCATATGCTGCATTACATATTCAAATTAGACAACACCACAGAGAAATGGATCGGGTGTGTGTTACAACACACACACACACACACACACACACACACACACACACACACACACACACACACACACAAACTGTTGAGCCGCAGTGCTGTGGTTCAACAAGGCCATGATGTCATTCAGAAAAGACTGGCAGTGTTCTGAACTTTGTGTGTGTGTGTGTGTGTGTGTGTGTGTGTGTGTGTGTAGGAAGCTTGGCCTTGCATATCTGGGTGTGTAAGCTAAGCTTGCCTGTGCCAGTGTGTAAACACATTAAATCTGACTGTAACTGTTAGTGTGCGCTCTGGAGTGTCTAGCTTCTGTGCATGTGTGTGAGTGTGTGTGCGCATGAAAAAAGAGCGACTGTGTGTTTTAAAGTAAGTGAATGTGGCTGCTGGGTGTGGCTCTGTGTGTGAAAGAGTGTGTGTGTGTGTGTGTGTGTGTGAGGGCATTTGACCCAGCTCCCTGCCTGTGTGAGCTCTCACTGTGGCTCACTTTTGTGTATGTGTGGATGTTTGTATGTATGGCTCATAAAACTTGACCTCAGCTAACTGACTCACACTGCTCTTTTCGGTTCTGAACTGTGTGTGTGTGTGTGTGTGTGTGTGTGTGTGTGTGTGTGTGTGTGTGTGTGTGTGTGTGCGTGCGGGGTCGTCTTTGGTTAAACATACAATCATCACCTCCTGTGACACTTTTAGGTCATAAGAAGTGAACATGTTTATGTTAGGATGGTATGTGTGTGTGTGTGTGTGTGTGTGTGTGTGTGTGTGTTTGAGGATGGAAAGTATTGCACCACAGTAATTAGGTGTGGAAACAATAGTGTACAAATAAACACAATGGAGGTGAGTTAATGTTCCTCTGATATTTTTTCCTGTATGATTACTAGAGCCTCTCTCTTTCTCACACACAAAAACACACACACGCACGCACACACACACACACACTCATCCTGACTTCCACAGAAAGTTCTGCATACCGTCATAACCGGATCAAACGATAAAAAGTGACACAGAAGCTAAGCTCTAAAATTCTGAATCAGATTCTCTTTATTCAGTTTCTTACTTTATTCACTATTTTCTAAATTCCGAGCTTTAACAATGCTGGAAATCCCCGCAGACATTCCCGCACATCCAAAGCCAACGTCTCTGCCAATATTAAATCTTAAAAACAGAACACGGACACGATGTTGATGGTCAGACCGTTGCTTTGCTTTCAACTACACGAGATGGTGTCGATTTTAAACTAGCGTCGCTTCACACACACACAGGATGCACGTCAGTGTCGCAAGTTTAAAATCGACAACAACGCTACAGTATGAAGGTAACAATAGGAACAAGGGACTATTTTAAGCCTGATATTTTCTGCATGTAGACATGACATGAAAAAAAAAAAAGAAGAAGTGGATCAGGAAGGTACTCATGTGCTAATGGGACATGAACAAAAAACTAATAATAAAAAGATGTAAATAATATAAAGAGCCTGAAATTTTCCACACAGCTTTTAGACATGGGGGGCACGGTGGCTTAGTGGTTAGCACGTTCGCCTCACACCTCCAGGGTCGGGGTTCGATTCCCGCCTCCGCCTTGTGCATGTTCTCCCTGTGCCTCGGGGGTTTCCTCCCCCGGTCCAAAGACATGCATGGTAGGTTGATTGGCATCTCTGGAAAATTGTCCGTAGTGTGTGAGTGTATGCGAGTGTGTGTGTGCCCTGCGATGGGTTGGCACTCCGTCCAGGGTGTATCCTGCCTCGATGCCCGGCGACGCCTGAGATAGGCACAGGCTCCCCGTGACCCAAGAAGATCGGATAAGCGGTAGAAGATGAGTGAGAGAGAGCTTTTAGAAAAGTCGCAGAGAAATGAGCAGAATGTCCACCTGCACCATCACATCAGCATCAAAACACAGAAGAACGCTTAAACACACTCTATCACGAACCGGCAAAGCGAAGAGAGGAAGAGATGAAGAGAGGACGAGGAAACGCCTCACGTGACGAGAAAGAGACGGACGATCATCAGATCGCCAATTCACTTAAGACTCAGTAAACAGAATCCTTTACAGTTTTGGATGTAAAGTTTTTCTTCCCGAATGTAGATGTGGTCATTAATGTAGAGAAGGTAAAAGTGCCGTGTCTTTTACTGGAGCTGGAAAGAGGATTTTTTTTTTTATCTGTTTTTACTTTAACCAGGCTTACTGTAGCGCGCACACACACACACACACACACACACACACACACACAGGTTCTGCTTTTGTCTCTGAAATCCCTCCTCATAATGCTAACAGTCATCTCCTCTATTCACACTATAAATATTCATTTTTAATTAGAAAGCCATCCGTCACTAATTTAATTGTGTCTCTGCAGCAGGATAACTGAACTCCTCATACACACCCACACACACACACACACACACACACACACACACACACGGCTGTATGGTTTTACTCTAAAGAAGCTCCAGAGAGTGTAGATATGGTGAAGTGTGGAGCGATTCGGCACCGTTTACATTCTTGTGTCAGATTTTAAATGTCACGAGAAAGATGGAAATATTTTATATATATACGTCTCTCTGTCTTTCATTGACGCGCATGCACACACTCGCTAACACACACACACACACACACACACACACACACACACACACTGTCTTTGTCTAATCTAATCAGCCATGTTTCCTGTAATAATAATTTATTAATGAAAAACTGGATTAGCATAGAATGCTAGTTTGTAAGTTAGCCTGTTTACTCTAATGTTAGTGTGTGAAGTAGCCTGTTTACTCTAATGCTAGCATGTGTGTTAGCCTGTTTACTCTAATGCTAATGTGTGAGTTAGCATTTTTACTCGAATGCTAATGTGTGAGTTAGCCTGTTTACTCTAATGCTAGCATGTGTGTTAGCCTGTTTACTCTAATGCTAATGTGTGAGTTAGCATTTTTACTCGAATGCTAATGTGTGAGTTAGCCTGTTTACTCTAATGCTAGCATGTGTGTTAGCCTGTTTACTCTAATGATAGCGTGTGAGGTAGCCTGTTTACTCTAATGCTAATGTGCGAGTTAGCCCGTTTACTCTAATGCTAATTTGTGGGTTAGCCCGTTTACTCTAATGCATGTGTGAGTTAGCATTTTTACTTGAATGCTAGCGTGTGAGGTAGCCTGTTTACGCTAATGCTAGCATGTGAGGTAGCCTGTTTACTCTAATGCTAGCATGTGAGATAGCCTGTTTACTCTAATGCTAGCATGTGAGGTAGCCTGTTTACTCTAATGCTATCATGTGAGGTAGCCTGTTTACTCTAATGCTAGCATGTGAAGTAGCCTGTTTACTCTAATGCTAGCGTGTGAGGTAGCCTGTATACTCTAATGCTAGCATGTGAGTTAGCCTGTTTACTCTAATGCTAGCATGTGAAGTAGCCTGTTTACTCTAATGCTAGCGTTTGAGGTAGCCTGTTTATTCTAATGCTAGCGTGTGAGGTAGCCTGTTTACTCTAATGCTATCATGTGAGGTAGCCTGTTTACTCTAATGCTAGCGTTTGAGGTAGCCTGTTTATTCTAATGCTAGCGTGTGAGGTAGCCTGTTTACTCTAATGCTATCATGTGAGGTAGCCTGTTTACTCTAATGCTAGCGTGTGAGTTAGCCTGTATACTCTAATGCTAGCGTGTGAGTTAGCCTGTTTACTCTACTGCTAGTGTGTGAGTTAGCATTTTTACTTGAATGCTAGTGCGTGAGTTAGCATGTTTACTACAATGCTAATGTGTGAGTTATCCCGTTTACTCTAATGCATGGGTGAGCTAACATTTTTACACTAATGCTAGCATGTGAGGTAGCCTGTTTACTCTAATGCTAACATGTGAGTTAGCCTGTTTACTGTAATGCTAGTGTAAGTTTTAGGTTAATCTGTTTACTCTAATGCTAGTGTGCGTGTGAGTTAACACGTTTACTCTAATGCTAGTGTGCGGGTTAGCCCGATTCATGTTAGCATGTGGTTTAGCCTGTTTAATTCCAGATTGTTTTTCAAAATCACTGAAAATAATAACAATAAACACATTTAAACTATTAATCTTTATATTATTCTTTATATTAAACCTTTTGTTCTATGTATATGTTCTGTAAAGCTGCTTCGAGACAATGTCGATTGTTAAAAGCGCCATAGACATAAATATGAATCCAATCGAACTGAATAAGCCACAGTTTTAAATAAGCCGGATTCTGGCTAATCGGTGGAACTGTATGCTAGCAGATAAATTCCCTTCAGAGTTCAGACACAAACTCAATTAGTTCAGTTTTACTATTTCAGTAGGTCTATAAATAGTTTCAGTAACATGTAAAGAAAGGTATGATGTGTTTCTTTTTTCCCATGATGCTCAGTTCAAGCTATCAGTCTGAGGTCAGTGCACATGAACAGTGTTTTAGAGGCTCCCGGGTGATGGCTAACGGCCAGCGTGTGAAGTTTCCCAGCAGCTGTGTGAGGGTGTGGTGATGACTGACAGGAACCACAGGGATGTGCAGTGACTTCAGTTTTCACACTCACTGTGTCACTGTTATGTAACTGAACTAAAAAAAGCAGCACTTTTTAATATAAAGTGTGCTAACGTTAATAGCAAAAACGTGGCACTGAAACGAAAGCGCTAATGTTATAAAACTAGCGCTGGAGAGCTGCATGAAATCTGTTCCTCTTAAAGAGCGAAGAGTTCCTCTGCACAACGGCAGGATTTTTATAGGAGTTTTAATAGGATTATCTCGATCTGGATGAAATCCGCAGGATACATAAGACGATATTTGTCAGGAGCATCGCCACGATTACGCCGCTAGATTTGACTAGCTAGCATCTGCATCTGTCAAATCTGCTATTTATACCGAACAAGCTGGTAAATCAACATTAGCAAGTAAAAAAAAAAAAGTTCAATCGCCCACAGGAGAAAAAACTTAAGGGTTTTCGGTTTGACTGTTTTAGAACTTTTAACTTCTGCCAACTTCTAGTTTCAGTTTCATCGCTGTCTGTGTAATTACTACATTCGCTGGAACTCCAACTGTGGCAGCGTTTCTTTCCGTCTCTTGCCGTTTTTGCTTTTCCACAAATCGATAGGTTCACCGGGTTAGCGTCAGGATGTGTGTCTGAATCTGCAGAACACACCTGAGGTGCATCTCAAATCACAGAAGAAGAAGAAGAAGAAGAAGAAGAAGAAGAAGAAGAAGAAGAAGAAGAAGAAGAAGAAGGAGTCAAGAAATAGATGCATCTCAAATCACAGAAGAAGAAGAAATAGAAAAGGAAGAAGAAGAAATAGAAAAGGAGGTGGAAGAAGAAGAAGAAGAAGTAGTAGAAAAGGAGGTGGAAGAAGAAGAAGAAGAAGAAGTAGAAAAGGAGGTGGAAGAAGAAGAAGAAGAAGAAGAAGAAGAAGAAGAAGAAAAGGAGGTGGAAGAAGAAGATAAGGAGGTGGAAGAAGAAGAACGAATAAAGTCATCCTCCGCATCCCTCGCCGATGAGGTTTCCTCTCCTCCTCTTTACTTCTCCTCTCCCCTCCTCTCCTTTTTCTCTTCCTTCTCCGCCCCTCCTCCTCCTCCTCCCCCTCCTGCCCCCTCTCCCCGTCTGTTGCCCCTCCTCTGCCGCCTTCGCCCCTTCCTCCTCTGCCTACCGCCAAGAAGAAGAAGAACCTTGATGATGCACTTAAATCCCGAGTGTAAATGCTGGACCCTTCAGCTTTGCTTAGATGAAGAGCGGCGGGGCCACCACTAAGGGCCACCACTAAGGGCCACCACTACGGGCCACCACTACGAGTCACCGCTCGCTGAAAAAACTTCAAAATGGCCGACGACATTCCGGTGGACGAGAATCCTTATACACGTCTTTTCTAACAGCCCTCACTGTGTGATTTTTAAAAATCCAGCGTATTCTGCTAAAGTGACATCGATAATAACTTTTATGTCAGGATGTTTAATGGAAATCCTCGCAGCTCACAGCCATATTCGGGGAAAGAGCTTTTTAAGACATTTTTTTGAAAACGTAAACACGTCGGACAATAAATAATAATAACATCTTGTCATACTTAATTAAAGATAAAGAAAGACAAAGACAAATGAATTACAAACTAACACACGAGAGCCATAAACAGTCAGGTGACCGGCTGGTGATGGACAGAGGGGGCGGAGTCAGGAAACAGAAACGTCACAATACGTGCGCATTAATTTATTCAGTTATATAACATTAGTTATCTTTTTTTTGCCTAGTTTCTGTGGGACTAAAAGCATGCTGAATTATGATTACAGATTATTTCTCCAGCAGAGAGCACAAAACAGACTTCAAATTCAAAGCGACGAACGTTAATGACGTTCGAACGTTAATAACGACAAGGCACGAACCGGGGTTAGTGACGACGGACCAAATTGGCCACAATAACATCATCATGTCTAGTAAATGTTGGATTATTGACACACGCTTGACCCCGTTACTTCTCCTCTGAATGTTCTCGCGCAGCTTCCGTTCTCGTTCTCCGTTATCACCGCAGTAGCATCTGGAGTTCATCCTGACAGACTGCTCGCTGT
Organism: Tachysurus fulvidraco; assembly: GCF_022655615.1. NCBI lineage: Eukaryota > Metazoa > Chordata > Actinopteri > Siluriformes > Bagridae > Tachysurus > Tachysurus fulvidraco. The sequence goes on from NC_062531.1 coordinate 2,171,272, forward strand.
TCTCCAGGGAAACCAGCACAAAGAACAATTTGCATAAATTACATAAGCGCTGAAGGTAAATAAGCAGATAAACAGCACTAATGAACAGCCCTACAATAACAGTCGGGGTATGCAAACGAGGCAGCACATCAGGGACCGAGGGAAAAGGGTGAAACGCTAAATTAGCACTCGGGGTGCCAAAATATTTACAAAATAACTCGGAATAATTGCAGGTTAAGATCAGATAAACATGTTGTTTATACAGAGCTCATTTTCTGGCAAAAAGTAATCTAATGTGAAATGACACAGTGAGTAATTTTATGGTTTCGGAGACTCTGACTAGCAGAAACGCGAGTTTCACCTTCGAGTTAAAACTCCAGATAAAAATTCGGCGTCTTTATTTATTTATTTTTAATGCTTGTATAACTTTCTGTTTTGCGTGAGAATTAAAGAAATGCATCTAAAACGATTTCACGACAAACTATGAATAATTATTCTTAAAAATGCCACAAGGAGCAAAAGGTCACGAGGGGTTAGATTTACTACAAAAAAAAAAAAGATTTTATTATTTTGTTGCTGCGTTCGTAGTCAAATTAACTACTGAATCTGGCTAGTTTTCTTGGCAACATATATGCTAGTTGTCAATAACCAGCTAGCAACCTAACGAGCTAATGCTGGTGATCGAGAGCATGTACAGATTTCTGCACGTCTTTTTTTATAACTAAAAAAGAAAAAGAAGAAGTTTGAAAAGTTAAAACCGTTGTTTCTTCTTGCTAGTTAGGGTGCTTTCACACCGATAGTCCGGTTCATTTCGGTTCCTTTTCACACCGCACCGATCGTTCTGTTCCGCACCAGTTGAAACGAACCAAAATGCAGTCATGTGATAACATCCACATCACTCATTGGCCACATGTCTTTGAGCGTATTTCCTAAACCGCTTCTCGATTGGTCAGAATAAACGTGCAGGAAATTTCAACGAAACTCCGGAAGTAAACAAAAAGAGGAAAATACAGGAGAATACAGCATACAGTACACCACGGAGAGACGACTGCACGCTGCAATTATGTTCGTGGTTGTAATCTACTACATCGCTTGTATACAGCATTCTATGTAAAATCTTCATTTTCAGAATGAAGCGCGGATGCGGCTTGAAGATATTTTAATGCACTGCAAATGGTGAAGACGCATCGTGAGACACTTCAGGAGGCAGCGAGCGTTACTTTTGCGAAACTGTGACATGCTCATCTACCGAAAATATTGCCAACGACCCACTACGGCAGCTGGTTTAGTCCAAAATGCGCAATACTTTTTGCAGTTAGGTCTATTCGATCTCGGGCCGTGTTCCCACCACAAACGAACCGTACCAGAGTTCGTTTGAAAGCGTACTGAGACCAGCTCTTCAAGGAGGTCTCGGTACCCTTGTTTGGTCCGCTTTTGGTGCGCACCAGAGTTCGATTGCTGCATTCTCACCTGCCCAAACGAACCGCACCAAATGAGCAATCGAACTCTGGTACGATTCAACCGAACTAAACAAGGCAGGTGTGAAAGCACCCTTAGATAGCTAGGTAGGTTTTAGTTAGAATGTTTTTTTGATAACATTCTAACCAACACCTACCAAGCTAGCTAATAGAACGGGGCATAAAAGCCTTTATTATCGCCACATATACATTACAGCACAGTGGAATTCTTTTCTTCACATACCCCAACTGAAAAGGTTGGGGTCAGAGTGCAGGGGCAGCTATGATACAGCGCCCCTGGAGCAGGAGGGTTAAGGGCCTTGCTCAAGGGCCCAGCAGTGGCAGCCCTGCTGTACCCCGATCCTCCGATCAACAACCCAAGCCTTAACCAGTTGAGCCACCACTGCCCAGCTAGCTAGCTAAAGCTAACAAGAACTGTTTTAACTTTTTATTAACAAGAGCGAGTTATCAGGTTTTGTAAAGTTTGGCTTGGTGACAGATTGTAGAAAAATCTTGTTGAAAATCTTTTAAAAAATGTTATCACATATTTCATAAATCCCCCGACAGCACAACATGCTGTTAATTATCCGGATGATGCTTTTGTTATTTTTTTATTATTATTTATTACCAGGGAGCTTTTGTCCTTTTACTCATCATTGTCGTTTTTTAAATGAGCGTTGATTAAATGTCAATTTGAATAAACACTACTGAATTAGAAAAAACAATTAATTAATTAATTAATATAATTCATTTAAAAAAAAAAGCAGCAGCATAAAAAGCTCATTAATAATATGTATATTATATGTGTATTGTTTTTTGAGCTGGAAATTTTATTTTGGCGAAACCCTGAAATAAATCATGGAGTAATCCGTTCGTTCGTTCCTTTATGACCGAGAACGAATGACTTATCCGTTCCTTCAGAGTTTTACTGTATTGTTAATCACACGAGGCTTTTACTCACTTGACCACGTCTAATTACTGTAGAGGAAACAAGCTCCATAAACATTCTCCCTGCTCGTTATTAAAAATTTACAGCGCAGTAATTACCTGGGCTTTTATTACATCCTGTTTTCATGTTTCAGTGATGTCTCACGTGCTCACACGACGTTCCCCACAACAGTAGAGTCCTGTTTAACAATATTGCATCACTCGATATGGAGAGTGTCAGCACATTTCTGACACAATGGGAGTCGAGCGGATTGGACTGGACAGCCCTCGTGTCTCCCGAGTGTGGCTTACAGACACCTCATCTAACCTCCGAGTCAGCAGAGGGAAAAAATTACTGCGGTGGCAGTCCTTCAGTGTCTCACTTACTGTTTCTCTCTCACTCACATACACACATACACACACACACATTCACAATACACCCAAAAGAGTGTAATGGTACAATGCATAAAGCAAGCTTCCACAATGACAGGAACCTCCCACACTGTAACTATGGGAACCTCCTGCCTCAGTGATGTCATCACAATACTGCATCATAACCTTGTGAAGACAAATGAGGTCATGAGTCATAAAACACAAACACAGGAAAATAAGACCAGACTTGACAGTGATAATAAAATAATAAAAGATGAGATAATATGAGATGAGACAACAAGATGAGATAACATAAGATGAGATGACATGAGATGAGATGAAACGATATGAGATGAGATAACATGAGATGAGATGAAAATAGATGAGATAGTATAAGATGAGATGATATGAAACGATATGAGATGAGATAACATAAAATGAGATAATATGAGATGCTGATGAACGGCAGGAACTCCAGACAGTCGGATATAATCCGCATGGATTACTGATTGTACAGCACATCAGGACCAGCAGACAGAACAAACTTCTCAGCTGGACGCCTGCAGACATGCTTCATTAGTATGCAAACGCATGTAGCCAACGCGCGTCGAAGGATTTAATAATATCAATAATAATAATAATAATAATAATAATAATAATAATAATATCAATAATAATAATAATGTTTTGTCGTATCCAAAATGCATGAATGAAAATCAGCAACGAGCCACATTATGAAACAGTGGGGCTTGTTGTGCATGAACACACACACACACACACGCACGCACGCGCCTAAGCGACACAGTACGTGCACACAGGCTACATTGTACTCGGTCAGTCCACGAGCGCGGTTCTTCTCTGTACGTGAACTGAACACGCTGCTCACACGCCTACTGGGTCGTGACTCCAGAAGCCAAAACGCCTCGTGTCTGTCAAAGGCCAGACATCACGTGGAGCCAAATCCGGAATCCGATCCACAAACACAAACAAAACAAAAGAAATAATCAGCAACGTAACCCAGACCCCGAGCCCCGGTTGTGCGCTCGTGCGCGCCGGGGGAAACAATCACGCCAAACACAGCATGGAAAGGAAGGAAGGACACGTGCGTGTTGTTATTCGTCCTCCTTATATAGACAAAACCGAACAAAAACACAAAACCCAGCACTTACTTTATAAACGTGGATCCGCATGTGACGTTACTGAGCTCCAAACTCCAACTCAGCGCTCGCGCTGTTCACGTCTCTGAGCTCACGAGCGCTCAGGCTGCTCACAGGGTTGCCAGATCCGCCTCACGTCACAACCTCTTCATGTTTACACCAACATTTCTTATTCAATAAAGGGTATTTTGTGCAAACAAGGAATTTAAGTTTTTATTGTAAAAACAAGGTGATTTTCTGACGTAACGCGATGTTTTCAGGATCGTTTCAGCAATTCGTTTCCCTAAAATGATATAAACAATCGGAATTGTTAGTATTTATAACATACTGTATTTATCTCATTAAAACAACACACGTTTCTCAGCATAAAGAGATATTTAAAGTAAAATGAGAAAAAAACTGATAAAATGTATGTCATTTATTGGATAGATTTTTAACATATCCACACCAATCATTCGGATTTAAAAACGCACAATCTGGCAACACTGCAAATTGTTTATCAACGCTTCCTTATTCGGCTGGAAAACCCGGAAGTCATTTCACCCTAAAGCTAACAGAAGGCCAATTAGAGACCATGACGTTGTTTGAGGGGGCGTTCAATTTTAAATCAGGACGTTTTGGAGAGCCAAATGGGTCAAACTACTTTGTTTAAAAAGAAAAAAAAAAGGTTGTCAGTGTCAAAAAATGATTTTGCTTCTGAAATTATTTTACTAATTTTGCCGTTTTTTTTGCAGCCTGTAAAATCAAATTCCATCGATCCCTCTGGCAAAGATTTATAAACCATATAAAATAAAATAATAGATCCTTAAAGGTGAGGTCTCCGTTGTTTGAGAAATGCTTCAGAAAACTGATTTGGGCCACCAAATAAAACAAATACAAAACAAACGTGTAGCCAATGAGCAGAAAGGGGCGGGGCTTGTATATAAGGGTGGAGAGAGTGTTCAGTGCGCATGTGTGACATTAGCAGAAAGCGGTTTTAACATTGACATGGAGGATAAAAACAAAGAAAGAAAGAGAAGAAAGACTTACGATAAGGACAAGAAGTAGGACGTGTTAATATAGGATCAGCTTTCCAGCGCTGGAGAGAACTGAAGGAGCAGGAAGTCGGCCACATATTCACAGGTTGGAGTTTCCCGAGTCAATAACTCCTGAGCTAAACGCTGTTACTACACAAATAACATCTCTTTTCTATCGTAGTAATGTAGAGAGGCAGCTACAGCCGCGTTTTGTGTAGTAACAGCGTTTAGCTCAGGAGTTATCGACTCGGGAAACTCCGACCTGTGAATATGTGGCCGACTTTACTTAAGACGCCGAGGCGCTTTTTTCCTTCTCGATAGGTGAGTAACGTTGGTTTTGCTTTGTTACACAGAACTAATATATGCCTTTGTCCTTTACATCATTATGCTTGTGTGGCATTTTTGCTTGTTTGTTTATCTACAATCGTATTGTTCTTCCCTTCAGCTATGATAACGACACATTTCTTTCTGTTAGTCGCCTGCGCGTTAGTCAAACGTTTACCGTAATATAGCTACCAGTAATTTTTCAGAGCCTTAAATCTGAGGCTCAGATTAAACTCACTGTATTAAAACGTTACTGATCTGAAATTTATTTGTAAAATAGATCAAATTAGAATCTAGAAAAAGGAAGCTCATAGATTCACCCATAAATTAATTTGATTTGCCCTTTCTGATTATATGATGTGATGGAAGTGAAAACAGAACAAACAGAAGTATGTGTTTATTTTCCCTGGACCCATCACCTCAATTAAACATCAACTCATCCCAGTTTGTTGTGAGTGAAGAATTTTATACAGAAAATTAAACTCATTTCATATTCTGTTAGGTTTATGAACCCTTTGGCTTTCCATAACCAGGAGACATCTTTATTTCTCTCTCTCTCTCGCTCTCTCTTTTTCTGTCTCTCTATCTCTGTCTTTCTCTATCACACTCTTTCGCTCTCTTTTTCTGTCTCTCTCTCCATCTCTGTCTCTCTCTCCATCTCTGTCTCACTCTCTCTGTCTCTCTCACTCTCTCTGTCTCTCTCACTCTCTCTGTCTCTCTCACTCTCTCTGTCTCTCTCACTCCCTCCCTCTCTCACTCACTCCCTCCCTCTCTCACTCACTCCCTCTCTCTTTCCCACAGTCTGCAGCAGTACAGCTTCAGTTTCATATATGATACATTTATGAACTCCAACTAGAAACCGGCTGCTTATTAGGTCAATAAAATGAGTCATAAAACTGCCAAAAATAAATAAAGGCCAATGTTCAGAGCTGCTTCACTTTTTCGTGCGTCTCTAAAATAACAAACCAGAAACACACAAGTCCATTAAAATCAAACATGCCTCTGCCCTTTATTGCACACAGTGCACGGATTTCCACCTTTTCATACAAATTTCGTCATTTAAAAAGTGTGAAACCGTCATTTATCTCTTATTAAGTTCAGTTTTATGATGTCCTGAAGCCTGGTCCTTCCTTTTTCAGTCAGTGAATGGTGTGGAAACGGCGCCCCCTGTAGGACGATGGAAGGTTTTTGTTTTTTGGGGGGTGTTTTTTGGGTGTCAATGATAGAAGAGATGCGTTTCTTTTCAGTCCGTGCCTTTTTACTCTCCAGGACACACACACATACACACACACGTGCACACACACGTGCACACACACGTGCACACACACGTGCACACACACACACACACGTGGGCTGATGAACGCTAAACACAAACACAGGGCCTGGTCCTCAAACAGTTCTTCCCAAGTTAGCAGCAAATTTGACAACTGGGTTTGTTCTTTTCTCTGACTGGTTCCCAAAACCCCCCAAATATCAACCCTCGTCCGTTACTCGAGCGTTTAAGGAACGGTTCACCAAAATATATAAAATCTAACATTTTTCCTTTCGCGGGGTTCGTAAGTGAAGCTGGCAGGTAATGGAAGTCTTTACAAAGTGAATTTTTTAGCCTCTGAAAGAAAAAAAAAAACAAAAAACAAAAATAATCTTCACGCATAAACATTTTTTTGCAATAACAAGCATAATCTGGTTGTACAAATTTTAGCTTCAGGCCTTTTTCTGCTCCCTACTTTTGCTTAAGCCTTCATACTAGAAGTCAAAACGATAAAATAATCCCCAGGGTTGGTTCAGTCATTCGGCTCCACGGTGACGCCGTGTGACGCACGTGAAGTACTTGGGTATTATTATTATTATTAGCAGATCGTGGCCTTGGTGTTATTTTAACTCAGTTTTATATGCGTTTAGTCCTGACTTTTATGACACACGTTCATTTGCACGGTGTAAGTGCTTGCTCATGGATCTGGAGCCAATTCATCATCACAAATGTCCTATATGGAGGCATGCTGTTACAGGTACACTGAGTAAACCTAACGATTTTACGATGAACCGTTCCTTTACGAGTGAGAATCAAATCTCAGAACTAAAAGTTTGACTCTCTGGTCAAATGTTCCAGAAACAACAGACACAAAAATCAAACGTACGTAAAAACTACATATACACATCCGGTCCGATCGTTCCGAAGAGTCCGGACCGTCTTTTGATTTTCGCCGTATAATGACAGTAACGACCGTGTAAACTCCTTCTGTTTGTTAACGTTCGGTCTGTAAATCACTTCAAATTAACGTCAACCCCGCGGATTAACATACACCGATTCGGAAGAAGGAAGACGTCCGGTAAGACGAGAAGCGAGACGAGAGACAAGATGAGACGGTTTGGTCTTGAGTTTGGTTCAGGTGGAGGTTAAAGATTTCTGCTCCAGTAAAAGCACCTGAGAATGAGGTCTCCGTCTTCTGTCCTGTACTCCGGATGTGTTCCTTAAAAGTTTCTTTAAAATATTTATGGCTCTGTTCTGCGATCTGTCCCTGCATCCTGAGGTCAAAGTTCATCGTTCTCCATCTGTTTAAACGCCTCCAGGTCCTCCTGCCAATCAGCCATTATCGAGTCCACCGATTGGTCGTTAGGATCATCGTCCTCTACAGGCTCCTCCCCCACACTCAGAGGTATGTCGTTGCTAAGCCCCTCCTCTGGCTTTCCTGCCTCCTCACCCGCTTCCACTTGGTCCTGAGCTGTGGACTGTGATTGGTCAGGTGTTGATGAGGGGGCGGAGTGACTGTGGTCCTCTTCGCAGCAGCCTTCCTCCTCGTCTCCTTCCTCTGTTTCGTCTCCACCTGAGAGCAAAGATGTGGAGCGGAGAGATGTCAAGCAACATGACATTGACTTCTGACATGTTCGGTGCATAAGAATACAAGTTTGTTACACTTAATATACTGTGAATGAGTCAGAGAGTCAGTCAGTGAGTTGTTGAATCAGTAAGTAAATCAGACAGTCAGCAAGTGAATCAGTCAGGATTTGAGTCAGTGATTCAGTCAGTGAGTCACTGATTCACAGACATAAGATTTGAGTCAGTGAGTCAGGGTGAATCTGCATGAGCCAGTGAATCAGTCTGTGAGTAAGCCGTTCAGACAGTGAGTCAGCTAGTCAGTCTGTGTCAATTAGTCAATTAATGAGTCAGTCAGTGAGTGCGTCAAACATTCCGACACTGAGTCAGGTGGTAAATGAGCGTGTCAGTGAGTTAAATGTTCAGATATTGAGTCAGTCAGTAAACTGAGACAGAAAAGAGGGTGAAGAGGGAAAAAAGGAAGAGCTGTAGAGTACTTACCGCCATCCAACAGGGTGCCCGGCAGGGCTTTTCCCTTAAATATGGCTTCTGCTCATTCATAAGTGGAGAGAAGGCAGAGAGAGAGAGAGACAGAGTGAGAGACAGAGAGAGAGAGACAGCGAGAGACAGCGAGAGAGACAGCGAGAGAAAGAGAGACAGACAGACAGACATAGACAGACAGAGAGAGAGACAGAGAGAGAGACAGAGCGAGAGAGAGAGACAGAGAGAGAGAGAGAGATAGAGAGAGACAGAGCGAGAGGCAGAGAGAGAGACAGAGCGAGAGGCAGAGAGAGAGACAGAGCGAGAGGCAGAGAGAGAGACAGCGAGAGACAGCAATAGAGAGAGAGAGTGAGACAGAGTGTGTGTGTGAGAGAGAGAGAGAGAGAGAGAGAGAGAGAAAGAAAAAGCCAACAGTTACAGAAAAGAAGTGGAGAGATTGAGTCTAGGTTTTTAAGCACAATTTCCATCATAAACACTAAAAGTACACAAATGTCCCCTGGAGTCAATTAGGAGAAGTGACTTAAATAATATCATCCCATAAACCCACCCAGACATGTGAGTTAAACACAACTGCATTCAGATCCAAGTGTTTAATTAAATACGACAAGAATAAACTCTGATGCAGTGTTTTCTGTTTAAGGGTAAAACATCGTGAGGCGACTCACCTCGGTCTCGGGCTTTCTCATTGAGCAGCACCTCCACCTCGTTGTGCTCCTTCAGGGCCTCCAGCAGGATGTTCCCTTCCTTATGGAACAGGAAGAGGATGGGCAGAGTAACGTCGTCGGTGCTCCGGCCATCTCCTGCCATCTGGAAGAGCGGCGCCGTGTCGCTGCTGCTGCCCTCGTTATCGTCTGAGAGAAGAAGTAAAAAAACGTGGAAATGTAAAGTCACACTTTTTTTCGGGTTGCTGAGTGATTTAGGATTTTCCCCTAAACACTAACACACACCATCAGCTCAAGGCAGTGCCAAAAGTCGGACTTTATCTATATTACATGCTGGGCTGGGTTAGTCCATCTTTTAGTCAGATTTTTTTAATATAACATGCCAAAAAAATAAATGGTTTATTTTGTACAATTAGACCTGTGACCTTGTCGCAGTAATTAACCAGCTTTTAAATCATTCTGTCCCAAGATTACTTTTTACTGTTTATTAAAGGTGCGGTCTCCGTCGTTTGAGAAATGCTTCAGAAAACAGTGTCGGGACGACAGTCTAAACAAATACAAAACAAACGTGTAGCCAATGAGCAGAAAGGGTCGGGGCTTGTCTATATGGGCGGAGAGAGTGTTCGGTGCGCGTGTGTGACATTAGCAGAAAGCGGTTTTAACATCGACATGGAGGATAAAAACAAAGAAAGGAAGAGAAGAAAGACTTACGATAAGGACAAGAAGTAGGACGTGTTAATATAGGATCAGCTTTCCAGCGCTGGAGAGAACTGAAGGAGCAGGAAGTTGGCCACATATTCACAGGTTGGAGTTTCCCGAGTCAATAACTCCTGAGCTAAACGCTGTTACTACACAAATAACACCTCTTTTCTATCGTAGTAATGTAGAGAGGCAGCTACAACCGCGTTTTGTGTAGTAACAGCGTTTAGCTCAGGAGTTATCGACTCGGGAAACTCCGACCTGTGAATATGTGGCCGACTTTACTTAAGACGCCGAGGCGCTTTTTTCCTTCTCGATAGGTGAGTAACGTTGGTTTTGCTTTGTTACACAGAACTAATATATGCCTTTGTCCTTTACATCATTATGCTTGTGTGGCATTTTTGCTTGTTTGTTTATCTACAATCGTATTGTTCTTCCCTTCAGCTATGATAACGACACATTTCTTTCTGTTAGTCGCCTGGGTTACGTATGTATGTGTGGGCGGAGCTATCGATACAGGGGTGGGACCCGTTTGGGTTAGGGGTGTGTTTGTTTTGGTGATTTTATAGTTAGTTAGTATCATAGCATGCCTAAGAACACGCCTTAAACTTCACGGAACCATAAGACGTACCACACGCCCTCGAGTCGAGCTGGTAACTGTAATGATTCACTGCACCATAATTCAAACACAGTGTTATTTTTCCCCACTGAAATCTCCATGTTCCTCACCGATGACGATTCCTCCGATAGCTCCAGCCTTTTGAATGTTTCTGGCTTTCTCTGCAAACATGCATTGTCCCCTCTGCAGCAGAGCGATACGTCCGGCCACAAACTCGCCGTTGCTCAGCTCGGCGCAGCCGGAGTAAGGCTCGGCGACGGCCACGAAACCTCGCACCTGAGACGCGGAGACAGGAAGAAAGTCGATTATCTCTCATTACGAGTCGGTGTGAAAAAAATAATCCTGAAGTGTTTAGTGTTTTTTTTTCAGATAGGGTCAGTGTCGTTTATAACTACTCACCCCGAAGCTGTTCTTAGAAAGGTCCATCCCGAACTGCGCAGGTCCGGCGGTCAGTACCACTCTTCCGAAAAAGGGGTGTGAGATGATCTGTACGGCGCGGGGGGGGAGCTGCTCTTTCTGCTGCTGGCTGGAGAGCTCCATCATCTCCTGCATGAAGCGCATGCCATCCTCAGCAGCTACAGCGCTCACCGCCTACACACACACACACACACACACACACACACACACACATCAATGCTGCATACTCATGAATAGAAATGGAACGGATGCCATATGCTGTGTAAATAATCATGTATTATGCACAGAGGGGAAAAAAAATAAAAGAATAAATAAAACACGAGACGCTGCGCAAGATTTACGGAGAAACAATAACAACCTGAACATCCCGAATATCACAAAGAATATCGAATCGATACACACGGGAGCTCAAGCTTAGGTCTTATTACGGAGAATATTCAGATGACTTTTGTTCTGCCGTCTTAAAGCGAGGACTTTTTTCAGCTTTTATCCTTAAGAACTAAACTAAAAATCAGCGATTTTGTCCGCCGAAGGATACGATTCTAAAAAAAAAAAAAAAACACGTTGATATAATCCAGTGTTTCCTTCGAAGCCACGCCCCTAAAATGTACATTGCCTCTTTTCCACCGAGGCAGTTTGAGTGCTGGTTCGGAGCCTAATTTAGAACCAGTTCTTTCTTTTTGCTGGTCTAGACTTAAGAACCGCTTGCGTCGGGGGCTGTGGGCGGGGCTGTGGGCGGGGCTACTGTTAGCGCATTTGATAATGTACCTTAAGTATACTAATGTTTAATACACTTACTTTACTGCAATATGATCATTTATCAGCACATATGATAGTAGGTAGCTACATGCTAAGGCTAACTTTTTTCTGTGTTAATGATAAAATAACGTTATGTACGTTTCTCGATCACAACCTCCGTTTATACAGATAACACGGAGCCGCACGTACACGTCGGATTTGCCGCGTTTGGATCCCAATATAGGTTCACAAAGCCATGAGCATTAACAGTAAAGCAACATCCGCCATTGTTGTGTTTGTGTTTGCCGCTGCTGCGCTAACGTTGCTGCGCTGGGTAACGTGACACGTATACTGTGACATCAGACTCGACTCTGTGATGCTCTCAAACCGGTTCTTTTTGGTGGAAAAGGGGTAAAAGTGCTGCTTAAGCTACAAAACCTGAACTGTAATACTTGGGTCCAAAGGACAGGGCGGTGAATGGGTGGATGTACCTGTGCGGCGTGCTGTACGAGCTGCACTCTGCCGTCCTTCAGGTGGATCAGCGTGACCCCCATCCTCTTCAGCAGCTCCAGGTGCTCCGGATTATTAGCCATGAAGTCTTGAGCTCTCAGCGGAGCACGGCCCACTCCTGGCTCTCTGAAATACAGAGACAGAGGTGAGATGTAAGAAGTCTCCAGTATCAGGACGGAGAAGTTTAGTCAGAATATATAAAAAGCTCACGTGTGAACCTCATGCTTACCGTGGGGGAAGGGGGCGGGGACAACTCTTGTCCACCGCACTCCTGATCGGCTCGCGGAGGTTGTGTGGGTAGGCGGGGTCAGGGAAAAGGAGGCGGGTGTTGGGACAGGTCCATTCGAAGTTCGAGTCGTCGAGCTCCGCCGGCGTCTGTTTACGTCGCAAGCGAGAAAGAGAGGAATTAAAAATAAATAATGAAGTGGGGAAAAAAAATTCAGATGAAACGAATAACGTACGTATTATTGTCTTACTGTCTAATAATACAGAATGTTTAAGATATAATAATATGAATAAACTACAAGGCGGTTCATAAAGGTGCGTTTTAGACCGATGGCTTTTTTTTTCCCCTGTGACAAAGATCGCGGACATAGAAATAAAAATCGTTGCGATGATAATTTGAAATGAATCAAATTGTAAATAAATCGGTAGGAAATGGAGGGAAATCTCCCGACGCTGTCGGCTTTCCGTTGAACTGTGAACGCTGAGACGTGTTTGGAACAAAAACCAAACTAAACTAAACGTAGGCGGCTTATTCAATGTTAGAGAAAATCTTTAAAATGAATAATATATATATATATAGTATATTTTAGTTTATTCTTAATTGTAAACTTCTTCCAAACCCTGGCGTTAATGAACACATCATTTGCATATGTTAATGATCAGGGATACAGGGGCCGTGTATGTAGCGTGCAGTACCGGAGCGTGCAGTACTGTGGTGTTGCCTGCAGGGGGCGGGTGTGAGCGAGAAGCGATGGAGAGGGACAAGGGGAGCAGGTGGGCCTCGGTGGTGAAGATGTAGTCCTCCACGTCGAAGGGTAAATCGTCCTCCTCGGCAAACAGCAGGAAGAGATACTTAAACATCTCGGCCAGGAAAAACGAGTCCATGCTGGAAGACAAACCGGAATCTAATGACCTTCTACATCGCCTGTTTAAATCGACCGGGAAATTTAAAACTAGAACTTCATACGTCATGGGACATGATGAACCGAACACGTGGCATTTGGCCATTGGGGATTTGACCCCACGTACATCCGGTCGTTATGAGCTCTTCGGATATCTGTGGCTGTAAAAATAATCCTAGTGGGATAAAGATAAATCTGTACTGCGTCTCTCACCGGTCCTCGTGGCTTCCGGTCCTGACGTCCTTCATGGCGGCGAAGCCACACGGGACCCGAGCGAAGCGGTTCAGGTTTTCCAGAACAGTGCGTCCCACCTCCAGGTAATACGGGTCCCTGGTGGCCTGCGAGCGTTAGGATATCAGGGCGTGTTCGGGGACAGAAGAGTTTACGATCAGTAACGAACACGTTTATATAAACGACAGAAAAAAGACATCCCTGTTTTTTTTTTATCCTGCCATTAATTTCATATATAAATGAAAAATGTTCTAATTAAAATGTTATTGCACTGAAATTTGTGACAGAGACACACACTGTGTTTTAGTGTGTTCATGTTTATTGATTAAGACATTCACTTCATTCATCATTGGGAGAAATACAGACTTCTATACTGGAACGATAACATGAACGTTCTGAGTCAGACTGAAGACTAGTTGGTTCAACAAAGCATCTGTGAGTCAGTGACGTAAAGAGGAACTCGATCCTGGGTTTAGGGTTAAGGGCGAATCAGACAAGCGCTGTGATATCGTTTAAACTTTACTGTGGAAACACACGAGGAAACTCAACACGTCACGTCAACACCCTACAGTGCAAATAGAACACTGAGGAGTACAGAGGGGGGGGGGGGGGAGAGTGGGGGGAAGGGAGAGAGAGAGGGAGAGAGGGGGGGAGAGAGAGAGAGGGGGGGAGAGAGAGAGAGGGAGGGAGAGAGAGAGAGGGAGAGAACAGGAGCTGTTCTAGTATAACACATCTCACATCTTAATACACACACACACACACACCATAATACACATGCACACACCTTAACACACACACGCACACACACGAACCTTGATATACACAGACACACCTTAATACACACACACACACCTTAATACACACACATGCGCACACACACACCTTAAAATATACACACACACGCACCTTGATACACACACACACGCGCACCTTGATACACACACGCACGCACACACCTTAATATACACACATGCGCACACACACCTTAATATACACACACGCACCTTAACACACACACACGCACCTTAATACACACACACGCACCTTAATACACACACATGCGCACACACACACCTTAAAATATACACACACACGCACCTTGATACACACACGCACCTTGATACACACACACGCACGCACACACCTTAATATACACACATGCGCACACACACACCTTAATATACACACACGCACCTTAACACACACACACGCACCTTAACACACACACACGCACCTTAACACACACACACGCACCTTAATACACACACACGCACCTTAATACACACACACGCACCTTAATACACACACACAAACACACACACACACGCACCTTAATACACACACGCACCTTAACACACACACACATGCACCTTAATACACACACACACGCACCTTAATATACACACACGCACACACGCACCTTAATACACGCACCTTAATACACACACCTTAATACACACACCTTAATACACACACCTTAATACACACACCTTAATACACACGCTCTCACACTCTCGCACGCACACTCTCGCACGCACACTCTCGCACGCACACTCTCGCACGCACACTCTCGCACGCACACTCTCGCACGCACACTCTCGCACGCACACTCTCGCACGCACACTCTCGCACGCACACTCTCGCACGCACACTCTCGCACGCACACTCTCGCACGCACCTTGTAAAGGAAATAGGTGCTCTCGGCAAATTCGGGTCTCAGTGGGTGCTGTGCCCAGTGAACCCTGAAGTCTGTAGTGAAGGCCTGATGAAGGAGGGAAAGGAACAGAGGAAGTTAAAGTGACATAAACAAAGAGCTTAAACACTCAGAAATGTCGCTCGCAGAAAGAGGAACCTACTTCAGGTAGGAAGTTGTGCTTCTTGGTGACCTGATACAGCATTTCATGGGTTTCTATAGCAGGGCGGATGTCTCCTTTTAACACCTGCGGGAGGGGGATTTAAATAACAACCATTATATAGAATATAGACGTATTCCCAACAAACCCAACACAGAACATTTTAATAGATCGTTTTATGAACTGAAGGAAAAGATGCCCTGGGTGGAGAAACAAATAATTGCCCCCTAACTGATAACTGGGTTTAAGAACAGGCTTGATTACTGGCAGCACTGCAACGAGACAACGATCAGAACCCTGATGTGAACTGCACTGAGATGTTGGGGCAGGAGCTTCCGTTCCTCCAGAAGCGTTTCTAGATGTCCTCCTGTCTAATCTGGTGTCTAATGAAACCAAAACCGTTTACAGTGACAGATATGGAGGAATAGAGGAAATCCGGAGGGAGAGAAGCCTTTTTCCACGACACGGTACAGGACATGACACACTTAGAAGAAAAGGTTCCTCGAGGGCTCCTTCAGATGGCCTTTTTATTCTGTTTAAATAAAGGAAACCGTTGGGTGTGGTGTTTCTCAGGGTGCTAGATATCGCACACTGCTTCGTGGCTTCCTTTCATTCTACTCCTGCATTTATCTGTCCTCTTATCCGTCCATCACTTCTAACCTTCAGAGAGAATTCTTTCCTACCTAAACTGTTTTTTTATTTTATTTGTTAACTTCCAAATCCCACGAACACCCTGTGGGTTCAGTTCTGTAACAATGAACGTGTCTGTTAATCAGTGATAAAGTCACAACATGTTTATATTCTATGTTCCATAGGCATATTAAATAAAGAGAGAGAGAGAGAGAGACACACACACACACAGACAGACAAACAGAGAGAGAGAGAGACAGGCAGAGAGAGACACAGACAGACAAACAGACAGAGAGACAGAGAAAGAGAGAGAGAGAGAAGGACAGAGAGAGAAAGAGAGAGAGAGCAAGAGAGAGAAAGAGCGGGTGGGCGGGCGAGAGAGATAGAAAGAGAGAGACAGGCAGACAGAGAGAGAGAGAGACAGAGAGACAGAGAGAGACAGAGCGACACACATACACACAGACAGACAAACAGAGAGAGACAGACAGACAGACAGAGAGACAGGCAGAGAGAGAGAGCAAGAGAGAGAGACACACAGACAGACAGACAGACAGACAGAGAGACAGAGAAACAGAGAGAGAGAAGGACAGAGAGAGAAAGAGAGAGAGCAAGAGAGAGAAAGAGTGGGCGGGCGAGAGAGAGATAGAAAGAGAGAGACAGGCAGACAGAGAGAGAGAGATAGAGATAGAGACAGACAGAGAGAGAGACAGACAGACAGACAGAGAGAGAGAGAGAGAGAGACAGACAGACAGACAGACAGACAGACAGAGAGGGAGAGAGAGAGAGACAGACAGACAGAGAGACAGGTAGACAGAGAGAGAGAGACAGAGAGAGAGAGAGAGAGAGAGAGAGAGAGAGAGAGAGAGAGAGAGAGGCAGACAGACAGAGAGAGAGACAGAGACAGAGAAAGAGAGAGAGAGGGAGAGAGAGACAGGCAGACAGAGAGAGAGAGACAGAGAGACACAGACACAGAGAGAGACAGAGAGACAGAGTAAAGTCCATGCCGGTACAGTGATGAACGACACCGTAGGGTTTCAGAGGCTTTTTTCTGCGTCTGACCTGCAGCCCGGGGAAGAAGGCGAGCAGTGAGTCCATCCATGTGCGTGCAGGCAGCAGGGGTTTGTGTATGTGGACGTCCAGCAGCAGAGGAGGCTGACTGATGTACTTCATTATAGACGCGTAGTGCTGAAAGACACACGAGTCAACATACACATCACTATAACACACTTACTCCAACATTTAACTGGATGATGTCGTTTTCAGCACGTGCCAAGAAAGTTTAAAGCTTGTCTAAAATTCTGTTTCATCTCTGTTCCTCACCCGTGCCACCGTGTGTGTGTGTGTGTGTGTGTGTGTGTGTGTGTGTGTGTGTGTGTGTAAAGGAAAGCTCACTATATTAAAGCGCTGAAGTAACTGGTCGTCCCCCAGCAGGACGTAGGCCTTCAGCAGGTACTCGTAATACGAGTCGATCCCGGCTCCGACTCCGCTGTCTACAGGAGACAAAGGACACGGAGACATAAGGACAAAATCCACCAGGGTTTCGGTGAATAATGGTACAGTCCGGTGCAGGTTCGTCCTCACCTCGGCGCACCCACTCCCCCGAGTGGATATTGATGGTCGTTCCCACCAGGTTGCTGTTTCTCTGTCTCTTCTCCCACAGGAAGTCGAGAGCTCTCCGAGCGTGGGCCTAGACGTGATCAACACAACTCCATCCATAAACGCAACACGTGATTTTTTTATTATGGCGTTAATGGGCGTCGTTTCTCAGCCACTTATGTTTCATCAAGCTGAAAAGAGCCTTTAAAGGCACGGTGCACGGTGTTTGAAAGCCAATGTTGACAATCACCTGAACAAACACACCCCTAACCCAAATGGGTGTCACCCCTGTTTTGATAGCTCCGCCCACCCAGGCAGCTATTACGCCGGAACCTGCTGGGGCGGCTGACCGAGGGTGTATTTTTTATCACTAAATGAACACGATGAGTAACACTATGGTAATACAAATGTGTGTTTGTGTTACTGTGTGTTGTAGCGTGAAAGGTTTAGCTCCGTTTCACGCGGAAGACGACGTTCGACACCTAGAACCTGAGGCAGAGGTAACGGCAGGTATCCGCCATGTCGATGTCTCAATCGCTCTCAACCAAGTCAAGACACGCCCCTTTATGCTAATGTAACACACGCGCACTGAATGCTCTCTCCACCGCATATCGCCAAGACACGCCCTTTTATGCTAATGTCAGACACGC